>NC_056746.1:1422703573-1422793573 GCF_019279795.1 Protopterus annectens | reverse complement strand
TACACACAAGAAGCAGAAAGAACACCTGCAGACATGCCAAAATGGAAAAGGATACATTGTTGCATTTTTTGCTTTCCATCACACAGACCCACTAAGCAGTGTTGTGTGGCAGTTAGTAAGCTTCCCCAACACCTGTAGGTCTGGAACACCTGCCGATAGGAATCAGACAGTAGACAATTTCAAAATGAATACATTCTATCAAGTATGTTGAGCACCACACAAACACTCTAAGCAAAGGTGCAAGGTGGATAACAGAGAGAAGTTAATAATGAATAGGAAAATATACAGTTGTTATTCAACTCTTCATGTGATAGCAGGTTTTAGTATATAGCTGCAATGTAGATGGTCCTGGGTTCTAATACAGCAAATTCCAAATATTTTAGTATTGTTCCATTTTACATTATATTAAAATTCACATGAAAAAAATATTACACACTCCCAGTTTTATTAAGGGCTGGACATTCAGTTGTAATAAACTCATATGAATTATGTGAGTGAGTGAGGGTATACAGACTAATATGTTTCTCTGATCATAATTGTGTTCTCTGGCCTTGGATGGTCTTCATACTTCAGTAATAGTCTCACATACAAGGATGTATAAACTATGACCTTGTCAGGTCACAGACATACATAGCTAAGTTTTCAGTCTGTCATGTATATTTATATGTAAATAATGAGTATGTCTGAGAAGCACTTCTTCTGTTGCAATGATGAAAGATCACTACTGTGGAAGAAAATGGTTTGTCTCTTATGCATGGGTTTGAATACCAGATTGCAAAACCTAATTTTATCAGTGTGTAGTCCAGAATCTCCATTGGACTCCTTATAAAATGCCACAGCTGAAGGCTTTTGCAGGGGGACTATACCAGCTCCCAGTATATGTCTAGGGCTTGGAATAGTCTGGCCAAGGCTGTCTCCAGTGCAACTGACAGATAATTTACAACCACAATCCACTCATATCTAGTCTACACACACAGACACACACACACACACACACACACACACACACACACACACACACACAGACATGCATACACACACACACCCACACACACACTCACGCGCGCACACACACACACACACACACACACATATGTATATATATATATATATATATATATATATATATATATATATATATATATATATATATATATATATATATATATATATATATATATATATATATATATATATATAGATAGATATGTATGTGTTCTGTGTGTGTGTGTGTGTGTGTGTGTGTGTGTGTGTGTGTGTGTGTGTGTGTGTGTGTGTGTATATATATATATATATATGCATATATATATATATATATATATATATATATATACGGATCTACCTCACTTGGTCGACATGTCATATGATCGAATATTCATTTGGTCGACATTTCATTTGATCGACAAGCATTTTAAGTGGGGGGCTTCAACCCCCACACCCCCCAATGTGGGGGGCTGTGCCCCCCACACCCCTCCTAACTATATATATCAACTCCAGGGTTGCACAACATTGGGGAAGGGGGCAAATGCTTGTCGATCAAATGAAATGTCGACCAAATGAATTGTCGATCAAATGAAATGTCGACCAAGTCAGGTAGACCCATATATACATATATATATATATATATATATATATATATATATATATATATATACTTCCAAAGATATTGAACTGGTAAACCATGATACCAAAAGACTGACAGCCAAAAGAATGAACAAAAACACATTTTTTAAAGGAGGGCAAGTCGTCCTGCATACCTTGCTAATTATATAGCTCTCTCTCTCTCTATGTATATATATATATATATATATATATATATATATATATATATATATATATATATATATATATATATATATATATAGATATATATATATATATATAATATATGTATATACATACATACCAACTGAAAGATTGCTCTACAGAAGGAAAGGGCAAATTCACAGATCCCTATTATTCACAATCTCAAACAGATGCTTCCCGTATATGTATGTATATATTAGGTTTACTGTCATGTACTCGACAGACAGCTGGTCAAGTCCACAAATACCCAAAACTATCCTGCAAATGTCAGAATACCAAATACCAGTATACCCAACACAAACCAACACAAACACAGAACTTCAAAACTTTGTACCACTCTGGACCCAGAAGCAAGCATGACTATGAGTCCAGAAGGGGGGCAAGTTAGGGCAGTGGGTAATATCAATTTTCAACATTCCAGTGTTTGCAATGTGGAATTTGTGCAGGTGCACTCAACAGCTTTTGTGTCAAGTAAATGATAGTAAACTATAGATAGATAGATAGATAGATAGATAGATAGATAGATAGATAGATAGATATAAATATAGATATCCACATGGAGGGTGCAGTTTTGCTTGGCCTCTTCAAAAAAAAAATAAATTTTATTTTTTTTTTCAAATCATGATGACTCAAAGTAGAGTACATTTGGATCATTATGATTCAGTTAACTTGTATGACAGGCGTTTAAAGTTTTGACACTTTGAATGTCATTAGGTCATATATATGTTTTTGCTAACATCAACATTCAGAAACATTGATGCATATTACATTGATTTCCACACTTTGAATCTCCCTTTAATAAAAAAAAAATATGAAACAATACTGATTTCAAAAATCATTTAACTAGCAGATTAAAAACTAACAATACCTTTAGTCATAATTTGCCTAAATAGTGTTACTGTTGGACTTGATACACATCAGAAGCTGGATATACCACACTTTGACATTTCACTGTCCTGGTTATGACTTTACTGGAGTATTGAAGGAGTCAGTGGGTTGTGAAATTTCATCTGAAATCGGGAACGCAGTTGATGATAATGTGGGGATTATTTAGTTACATGTATCTGACTAATTCCATCAGGCATGCAGTTGTGTGGATTTTCACCATGCTGATAATACAGAAAATATGTTGCTCTGTCATCTAACCTATTGAGGAAGTGGACTAGTATGTCCCAATTAGTATCATTGGTTTGAATTCATGAATGGCTACGCTAAGTGCAGCTTCCATGTACCCATCTCGACTAGTCACATGATAGTACAATATTTGGTATTCATTGAAAAGCTCTACATTTGGTGTAGAACTTAAAAAGCAAGAATAAATGGCAGAATATGTTAATGAAAGCATTAACAGATGAAGTATATGCTAATTAATAAGCGAACATGGAGGAGCAATTAATAACCTATAAAGCAATTGTGTACACTTAGTGTAGTCATTTGCCCTTAAATCCAAGACTTTTTGGATTACAGCCATGATTACACTTAGAAAAAATGTTATGAGTTGTCTTTTGCCGCCAAACCTCTGCCAAGAAGAAGAAGGCTGTTTAGACCCTGTTTGACTTACTGCATGATGGAGAAATTGTAGAGCAATACCAGGTAGGCATGGAAAGAATAGAGGAAATAAGCAATCTCTTCAGCTCTCACCTGAGGCCCAAGGTAAGTGTGGATCTTGTCTGAAAAAAGAAAAATGTATGATAACTGTTTATTCTCATGAATATATGATCTGTCATGTAGGAAATAATTTAAAATGTAAAACTTCATATTAAAACACACACCTAAAAACAGACCCCTCCCAAAAAATAAAGGAATTGAAAAATAAGTGCACAAGTTATGTAAGGAGGACAGCAGGTGTGTAACTGTGAAGTAAATTGCAACATTTGCAAAAACAATGTACATTTTTACATTACAAATGGCTATACATGTTGTTGGATGTCCATTTGTATGGAGGGTGGTCAGTTATATATCACAGGCTTCATACATTTTGTGAGCTACAAACCTCAAAACTCTGACCTTGTTACTAAGTGATATAACACTCTTTGTCAATAACTATTCATATGGATATAGAAGATTTCCATAATGTCATGTTACATTCTTTACAAACATTTATAATAGAAAAAGTAACTAATACCTGTGAAACCAGCAAGGGACAAACATGCATACAGTAAAGCAATGAGTTTATTGTGAAAAGCAATCCTTCAGTAAAGTTGAAATATAGAATTGTGTAAAAAAAACAGCTATATAACTTTATATCAAGTCATTTGTGAAAGTAGAAAAATACTTTGCAAGCAAACAGCAGCATGAAGCTCTGTGGATCCAAACAGTCTCCCCTACTGTGATACAATTTCCTTGCCTACACAATTAACTTGATATAGTGCAGATTTAGCCCGCTGTTCACTGTGAATATGCAAATGAGGTGTGAACTCGTTAACATTCATAATTTCCAGATCTGCAGTGTGTTGAAAGGACCTACACAACTGTGTGCACATGCCTCCCTCTGCAAGGATGAGTACTGCGAATTGCTACTTACTAAGGGCTTGCAACTGTGAATGATTTTCTGACTGCAGAAGCATTCAGCATTTCACATTCAGTCCTCCCTTATGTGCACGTATCAAGAATATATCAGGGAGAAGAGGCATGAAATTCTGGAAATTCACTGACTGAGTTAGAAAAGAAATAATCTTAATAGTTTTTATTAATTGTTTAAGACCACATCTTGTGTCTCTGCATAACAATTCTTCTGAAATTCCAAGGATGTACTTTACTCATTGAAACACATATTGATAGCAATGCAAAATTAGAATGTCATGGATAAGGGAATGCTGCTCACAAAATAGACGAAAACAGTTGCAGTTTTGCAAATATTTGTTTTATAGGCTAAGAGGAAATATTAAAGTAACTGCTGCTAATATTGCATGTATCTACACATCCACTGGCAAATTACAAAGGACACCTTTCAGAGTGTGTGTCTGTTGTACGTTTAATAGGAATTAATACAATCTCACAGCAATCTCAGTTGTGTGCTGTTAATTTACTGGTTTGATGCTCCAAATCCAGAAATAGTGCTATTTGAGTGAACTTACTGATGTTTAAGTAACATATGTTCATGTCGAAAGACAACAAAGTAGATGTAAGATCAGAAATGTACACATTAAATTATTTCACAATGTTTATTTTACCTTATATATTTTTTCTGCATCATTTGCACACCATTTGGCCTTGTGCACTATTGACCATCAACATTATGTAGCAGTGAGCAATAGTTCACTTCCTAAGTTAAAAAAATGAAAAATTTAATTTACAATGCCATCAATTGTGCAATTGACACTGGTGCCAGTGTACATTCACCAGCAATCTAGAAAGTCCTGTGTAAAGAAATTCTACCTGTCAGCTAATCT
The DNA here is from genome assembly GCF_019279795.1 of Protopterus annectens. Taxonomy (NCBI): domain Eukaryota; kingdom Metazoa; phylum Chordata; order Ceratodontiformes; family Protopteridae; genus Protopterus; species Protopterus annectens. Next base: position 1,422,788,375 of record NC_056746.1, on the reverse strand, counting down.
TGTCTATGCTAAGGTGTAAGTTAAATGACATTAGAGAAACAGGCCACATAATGTAGAGTTCAAATTCAGATGATAGATATGTTTTCTGACTGTATTCAGAATAAATACCGAATGTATATGAAGTGAACAGACTACAGATTGTGATAAACTACAAAAATCTTACCTGTAGTCCCTGTGAATTAATGTTGCAAGTATGATGTTGTTGTAAATACACCTCTTCCCATTATTAATAGCAATATGTTGTGATATGTGACATTTTGTAACATGTGCTAACACAAAATCAGTAACGTGAGTTATGTGGCTATATATGTCATACTTTCTGGAGAATGTATCCCTATCTTACAAGTATTCATCATGACAGTTATACAATATATTGTACACATTTATGTCATGAGTAATTGTATGCACTGTGAAAAAATGATATCCTGTTATTGTCTGTGTGTCCCTTTCAGGACAACTGCCATTTCATGAAATCCTGTTTATGTGCAACCTAAATGCAGATTGTGATGTTGCAAGCAGATGTAAAAAGGATCACTGTGTCATCTTGAGGCTATAACAGCTTTGCCCCTTTCTACGTATACCTATTATGTGTCACTTTGCAATATAAGGATTTTGTTTTCCTTTTTAATACCTTTTGCATTTGCACAGAGAAAAATGTAATTTGGGCTGCCTTCTGTATCACAATCTAGCCTGGCACTGGTGCATGTCAGTCAGCACTCTGGAGAGTAATCAGTGAAGAAAATGTACCTCCTAGGTAACTTTCTCTATGGCATATGATACAAGTGCAGTGAGCTTAGGGAAAAAGGACAGCTGGTGCAAAGTTTAAATACAGTTTGCAGATACTTTTACAGAGGAGGTCCAAATGCCTTTTGTCAAAACATTTTGATCAGGCATGTTACAATACATGCAAATGAGAATCATGACTATATTTATTGCAACAAGTGTATCATTAATGATTGCTATAGAATCCCAATATGGTGTGTGTAAATTATGTTAAGCATGACACTTATGACATTTTATGCAGGATGCACATGCTTAAGTATAATGTGCACAATATTTTTGATGTGACTATTATAAGTTATTGCATATCATAAATATATGTTTAAGGCAGCATATCTTCTAAAGTATGTTGTAACTTAAACCACGATGTATTACTCAGACTATGCAACTACTTGCATGTGAAATACATTTAAGAAGACAAATAGTGCCTTTTACACAGAAATGCAGTCACAACCATACGCACATCTCTAAAGTATAGCATCAGTCATTCTTACATTACTAGAACTCCAATTAATATGCTAGCATGGAATTTCTCCTGTGGCACTGACAGCTAATAAATGAAGTTTAACATGACATCCTTTTTTTCTCATGGGTTTGATTCCCAGCTTGTACTACTCAGTCTTACCAGTGCGTGACTCCAAAAAGGACAATATGTCACAAGTCATGCCATTTTCCTCTAAAACGATGATTATTGCAAATGCCATAAAGCATGTAATTGTACAACATTGGAACATGTGTCAATAGTTTCAGCACCACACATGATCAAATCTCACTGCCATATTTTACACCTTCTGTATGTTTTGGATGTAATCAGTGGCAGTGGGTCTGCCAAACCATTGCTGTGCAAATACAGTTGGCATGGCTGTGCATCTTTCACCAAGATCTGAATTGGGTGCCAATTCAGACACATATTTCTAGCTAACAGGTTAAGTGATGGTAGGGATGATGTTCCACTTAGAGCACAAAAGTGTATTTTGGTCTGTCATAGGGGGATTATACCTAGTCTCAGTATAAGGTTGAGGCTTTGAATAACTTTGCTAAGCCTGTTTCCAGTGCATTTCACACTCTGGAGAGTGATGTCAACTCCACTACAGTATCATGAAGAAGAGCTAGTAGGACTTCCTGAGCCAATGGGAGAATGAAATTAAGACTGAAAACACCCCTCAGACTGTCTAGGATATGCCTAATTAGCCAGCCAATACTATTATTCAAAGTTACTTAAAATATCTGTTTCTTTCTTATCTCTACTATACAGCTACAGCAGAGACAGTAGAAAGCAGTGAGGCACATGCAGAGACACTAACTCATCTCATTGAGACATAGGGTACAAATGCATCAAGTCTGAATGCAAGGCACAGAAGTATTTTCAGTCTGTCAGTGCATATCACCTTTAGGAGACATAGATTAACTTTCATATCAAGTATCCATATCTTCTTTAATAACTCTTGATGACTGCATTAGGCAATGAGTGCAGCAGTTTAATTGTGTGCATGTTCAAGACACAGACATTACACCTTTTGTACAGGATAGTATTTATAGGGTGTTCATTTTTGCAAATGCAGTTATTAACTTTAAAAGCATTTATTTGATATGGTATAGTCAAATATATGAATCTATTTGCCATATTGTGCTTGATTGATTGTATGACACGTTAATGCCATCCCATTAACTTTTTTTCTCATATTGGTTTATGTATTGATAGAAAAAAACAATCTAACACGCCATTCATCAAGTTTATCCAATTTTCTCTCTTTTAACCATATATAGTATATATCTATATATTTATATATATATTGATGTATCTATCTCTCTCTCTCTCTATATATATATATATATATATATATATATATATATATATATATATATATATATATATATATATACACACACACACACATGCACATACACATAGAATAGGTTCACAGATAGGTACTAGGCTAGCTGACTTTGTGGGCCATTTTAAACCTAATCAACTTCCCTCAAAGGTGAGAATCAAACCTTGTACTCTGTGTCTGTGAGGTAGATCCCATAACAGTTATGCCAATCCCTCCCTCAATATATTTTTTTAAATACATTGTTGCTGAAAACAAAATGGCCATCAGCATCAACCCACAATACCTCAACAGATGACTGTAGCAGTAGCACCACCACAGGTAATGCAAACAGCTAGTACACCTGTCAACATTGCTTCCACAACTCCTGCTCTACCTGTGTCGGGTGGCTCTACCTCAGCTTCTAGTGGAGTGGTACCCCTTAGGAGTACTAGTAATGGAGGTGGGGATTTTGTCATAACAGAATGACAAGATCTGACAGGGCTGATGGGGGGCTTTATGGAAAGGGTACTCAGTTTCAAAATTAGTCAAAGTTGATGTGGTCCTGCATCATATTGTCAAAATGATGCCACATCCAGCACCAAACCAGACAACTTTCACAGGTAGCAGTGATGACAGTTCTGAGGGTGAGAAATAAATTCTCACTGTTCTCAGTTCAGACAGAGATACATCTCCAATGTCCTCAACCTATCCCCAGTCATGGTGTCACCCAACTCTTTGTACCTATCACCATCCCTACCTGTCTTCTATGTCCTGTTTGGCACCAGCTGCTTAACATAGTCTGCCTACCTGACCACCACATTCCAAATCTCCTTCCCCATCATTTCTCTCTCTCCAAAAAACAACTGGGCAACTTTCCACAAAAATACGACACCCCATACATAGCTCTCCACCAAGACTATGTGTCATCTTGACACACTTGAGTTGGTCCAATTGGCTATACAACGTTACTCTTTTGTTGTCACCCATTCTTGGTATGGTGAGTCTCCAAAGTCATAAACTTGTGTGGTAATGCTACATTTATATTGAGAAGAAGTGGATAGCTATGTTGCTGTCCCACCACCCTCATGCAAATTACAGTATTCTTTCCCCTGTGTGCTACCCTCAGTAGCTACAACCATTTAACCACTGTCTTATCAACCCTTTTTTCATACATTTTGTTCTGGTCAAAAATTGAATCACACACAGCATACATGGCCAGAAATGGTCCATCGAAAAGCTTTCACTTTTTGTCAGCAGCATTAACATGGAGGTTGGCTTAGTTCACCACTGCTGAGAGACAATGGATGGTGTTAACATCCTAAGGCAAAAGCAGACGATTTGAGTTTTAGCCACATTAGTCTTTTCACTTTCACGCAAATATGCTTAAATCCATGACACTATAGGAATACAGTGTAAAAGCACTACTTTAAAATAGTTAATTCTTAGGCTGCTGGATGTAAAGAGCTAGACATTCCTATGTGGTATGCTGAGATAAGTCCCTTGCTTATAGAGTGATGCTTTGCATTGTGTTATGGGTTCAGTTACAGCTGTAGCTGAGACTAATGTTTGCATGCTTTCAAGGGTTCTAATACAGGCATTAGAAAAATGTTTCTGTTTTAGTACACTATTGCATGTGTAATTGTTGCCTGCATATTGTTTTGAGTCACCATTATCCTGTTTCTGTCAGAGTCTACTTGTTTCTTCCTCCCATTCCTCTGTCTATGTATCCTCTGCTTTCTGTGTTATCAGTTGTTCTTCTCTGCATTTGCATAACGTATGGCACCAAGCAGTACCTGTATCTTAGGGAAATGGAAGTGCACAGCTTATGGCAAAATCTTGCAAGTTTTTGCCTTCAGATGCATCACATTCTTGCCCATTATGATACTGTGCTTAGTCCAGATGTGCTATGTAAAGTCAGACTAATCTTTTTTTGAACAGGCTGAAGAGCTTACTGTACATCAGTATGATGTTCCAGTTGCAAAGAGTCTTAGGAAGCATGCTGCCAAAATATTCCTGCCTTCATGGCAAATATGTAAATCATGAAACATAACACCTTATGCAATGTATCTCTATTTTTCAATGGGTCATATGTAATGTTTCTAGTTGTAGTGTATGACTCGTGTAATGTTAAAATTGTCATAACTGTGATGAAGCATGATGCTTACATTTTCCCTTGCCTCTTTTTTTTTTTGTGACTTTCTCTTTAAGCCAGTAAAAAGTAAGGCTGTGAAGTAATATTTACTGTGTGGTGTGCTGACATAATTAACATGTATGTTTGAAGAAAGGAGATACTGCCAGCCCAGCTAGCTGGAATTTTGTAAATAATTATATGCCATTGTTGAATATCGAAATGATTTATATAAGATGCATGTGTTACAAATGCATTAGAACTCTATGTTATGTGTATGTCAAACTGCTTGTACAGAGGTGTGTGTTGAAAAGGGTGTTTTCAGAGTGCAGTTTGAAATGTAGCCACAGTATGCTCTACTGGAAGAGAACAGAGATGCACATGCACTATGGTAACTGTTTAAATGTATATATTTTAACAGTGGACACTAGAATACAGGAGGTGAACTTCAGAAAAATAACTGAAATTAAATTACTTTATGGCTAGGGCATAAAAGATGTTATCTTTCAGTTTTAAATAGTCAAATTAGTCACACGGTCATAAAAACACGCCACCCTCTTCACCTTGATTTACATATTTAATAAATAAGCACAACATAAATATAAAAGACATATTAAATATGAACATTTGAAACAAGGATATAATAATTTACTCTAATTATATAAAACCATTTAAAATCATTTCTCTAATGCTTTTAATTTAAAGATACATGCAATTGAAAATGAATCATTAATGCCAGGCCATTGCAAAGCATTCAGTTTTAGTTGCCAAAGGGCTTCTTGCTTTTCTAAAATCAGAGCCCAAAGGCCTCCCCTTGCATCTGGCATGATTACTTCTAGTATCAAAAATTTAAACATATGATCTGAGAATTCCATATTATGTCTGGCAGGGCATTGGTCTCCTTTTTGTTCTTTATGTCTCTTATGTGTTCATAGATCCAATTCTTTAATTTGCTCTCTATTTTCCCCACATAAATACACGAGCATTTTGTGCAAATTGTGCAATAAACAACTTTCTCTGAATTACATGTGCATTTTTTCTTCATTTTTATAGTAATATTATTTATACTAAATATGCAGCCCTCCTCGATATAAGTACAATTTATATCAAGGAGGGCTGCATATTTAGTATAAATAATATTACTATAAAAATGAAGAAAAATGCACATGTAATTCAGAGAAAGTTGTTTACTGTGCAATTTGCACAAAATGCTTTTGTTTTTATGTGGGGAAAATGGATAGAAAATTAAAGAATTGGATCTACAAACACATAACAGACATAAAGAACAAAAAGGAGATCAATGCCCTGGCCAGACATAATATGGAATTCTCAGATCATATGTTTAAATTTTTGATACTAGAAGTAATCGTGCCAGATGCAAGGGGAGGCCCTGGGGCTCTGATTTTAGAAAACCAAGAAGCCCTTTGGCAACTAAAACTGAATGCTTTGCAATGGCCAGGCCTTAATGATTCATTTTCAATTGCATGTTTCTTAAAATTAAAAGCATTAGAGGGATGATTTTAAATGGTTTTATATAATTAGAGTAAATTATTATGTCCTTGCTTCAAATGTTCATATTTAATATCTCTTTTATATTTATGTTGTGCTTATTTATTAAATATGTAAATAAAGGGGAAGAAGGGGCATGTTTTATGACCTTGCAACTAATTTGATTATTTAATTTTGATTTATTGCAGGAATTGCTTTATTCTGATGAAGTCCCTGATTGTGCAGGGACGAAAGCTTTGTGGATCCGTTTTTTAATAAATGTTCTTTGTGGATTATCTACTGTGGTTTCTTTGCTTTTACAGTGTGTTCTCAGCTCCATGTTTGTGCCTGTTTTTTTTTTTGCTGTGTTTTTTGGTGCTGTTTATTCACTTGTTTGATGGCTTCTGGCACAGAGGAGGGAGAATCACTGTTGCTTTTTAGCCAAACTTTGGCAGAGCTGAATAGCACACTTGGTACTTTGACTAAGCGACTGGATGTTTTGGAACGTAAGCATTTGGACTTGAATACTCACCTCACTTCCTTGGCTGAACAGGAAGTACATGCCCCTGGGTCTCAAGCAAGTAATGGAGTGCAATGGCTCATTTTTGAGCATGATGTTGGTTTGGAGTCCAGTCCAACAATTACACCTGAACAAAGAGTAGCCAATGGCACCAATAATCACAATAGTAATGATCGTGAGAGCAGATGTATTTGCGGCTCTGCATCAACGAGCAAAGCCGTAAACATATGTGAATGGCTTCGGATAGACCCCATTCTGTCTGACTGTAATGAAACAAGATCTGTAAGTGACAATTATGTTAATAATTTACAAAAATTAGATTCTCTGCTTCTGAAAATCAAAAAAACTACAAATGGACAACATGTACTTTAAGGAATGAGTATGTCTAAAAATTGTACCAGAAGGACTTTGGATGTGGCGTTTCCCTACAGGCTTGGTCTGTAGCTCACCTTTTCATAAGAACTGTTGTGTATGTTTGACCAACATGGCTTTGAATATATGGAGCTGGTGATCAAGCACAACCAAGCTGACATTGTTCTGTTAAGCAAAGAAGCAGAAGACTTAGATAGAATTATTACTAGGGGTGCATTACATGCACAGTACTCATTTGAGTACAATCATATTTTTAAGAGCATTGAGAATCAGTTGGAGGTTATAAAAACTAAGAAGTTGAAAAAAATTGATAGTGTTAGGGCTGATTGTGGTAAAAGCTCTGCTTACCACCCCCCCCCCACCTCCCAGGTCCCAAGAATGGGAAATAAGGAATTATCCTGTAGTAGTTCGAAAGAAACACAACAACTTTTTTCAGACCAACAAATAGAATTCCCCATATTGAAGCAATCAGAAGGTCTCAAATCCAGGAACAACTGTGGTCAAACTCTGCAGGAAGTCCCCCAATCGAATTGGGGAGAGAGAGGCAATTATTATCATCAAAGGGGGGACATGAGAGGGAATTACAAGGGGAGGACTCAAGCCTGGAAATAACACCCAAGCCCTTCCCCATGATTCTTGAAAATATAACTAAAGAATTTAAAATGTTCAATTGCTCTGATGTTATGGTGGATCAGCATTTGTGTGATATTTTTTCAAGAGGTCTTTCATTTGTACCTGAACAAACATTAAATGTAAGTGAAACAATTGTTTATCTGAAACTTTAAGTTAGAAAGTTGAATTTAAATTTGCTTTTCCACAGTGTTGAATACACACAGAAACCCCTATATGTATTTAGTACATATAATCCACCATTGTATCCATCTTTGCAGTTATTTGAGAGCCTCTGTGAGATTGACCTACATAGTTTAGGCAAACACCATTCTCAACATTTACCCCATAATTTATCTAGGGATGAAGTTGAATTATTGACATTAGTACAAATTAATGAAACAATTAGAGTTCTGAAACCAGATAAGGGGGGGGGGGTAGTCATTATGAATATGGAGCTTTAAAATACAAAGATGAGAAGTATACTAGAAAGTAACTCATATAAAACAGTTTCCTTAAATGAATTCAATGGTGCTTTAAAAAAAAAAAAAATGAAATAAATGATTTATTTATAGAAAGAAGTATTTCTATTGATGAAATTAATTTCATGACAGTTAGCCACCCGAAAGTAGCCCATATGTTTGGTTTGCCTAAACTGCATAAGAGCACAGAGGACCCCCCCCATGAGACACATTGTAGATCCTCGTGGGTCAATAACCCAACCTATAGTGAAATTCCTGGATATCAGACTTAAAGGATACTTAGTAGAAGAAACTAATCTGTGCAAAGATTCATGGGATTTCCTTAAGAGGATGAATGTATTAGATTATAATGAAAATTGTTACTTCATTACCATTGATGTTAGAGATCTTTATATGGTCTTACCTCACAGTATTGGCATTAAATGGTTTTGTAAGTACCTGTCAGATAAGGGAGTACCACAAGTAACTATTAATACCCTTGAACATCTACTGAGTATAGTACTGTGCAATTATTTATTCTCTTTGATAATGAATATTTCCTGCAAACTGAGGGCATCTCGATGGGTTCAGCATGTGGGGGCAGGGGTGTAGCTAGGATTTTCAAATTTGTACTGACAGCTCTCAAACTGCTACCCCCCTCCCCAGCCAAGCTACGGCCATTCTCGTAATTCACGGTTTGCTCTTTTAGTGTCGATGAAGAGGCATTCGCTGTAATGCCCCTTCAGTAATATAATATAAATTCACTCAAACTCGGTTCCTTGAATTGAAAATTAAACTGAAATGTCAGTTCTTTGAAAAATGCAGCATGGTAGTTGGGCTAGAGACTTTATGCTTTTGTTTTCTGTAACTAAGGTACAGGTTTTGAGCTTGAGTAAATTACTAACCACCTGCTACCACTAACTAGGATGTTTCATTCACACACACACCCCTACCTACCTCTTAGTGCAAGAAATATGGACAAAGCCTAAAATAAACAGGGACAGATATTAAATAATGTTCTCGTGAACTTAGAAAGTTGCTAGAATAACAGGATTTGTGCTGGTATGAATTTTTCTAAAGGACACGAAGTCTGAAGCTCAAATGTCTGTCATTATTTAGCAACTTCAGCCTTCAATGATTTTCTAGAAAAATCACAAAATTTATGAGGAACAGACAAAAAATATGGGGCAAAAATCTGGACATTCTGCAAAATGTGGACAGTTGAGAGGTATGCTACCTACTATACACACACACACACACACACACACACACACACACACACACACACACACACACACACACACACACACACCTCTCACAGCAACAAACTCATAAATAAAACTGAGGCAAAGGCCCAAAAATAAGGACATTTTTTTTAAATATTGCTCTTATAAACTTAGAAAGATAATAGAATAGTAGTAGGTCTTGCATCAGTACGAATTTTCTGAAAGGTATGAAATCTGAAACTGAAATGTCTGCATTATTTTCTAACTTCAGTCTTTAACAATTTGCCACTAATTTGCCAGAAAACTGCAATTTTATGAAAACGGACCAAAATGTGATGCAAAAATATAAAATTGCCAGACAATACAGCTGGGAACCTGGAGGGACACCATTTTAATATGAGCACAGTTAACTTAGAGCAGCTGACAAAATTAGAGAATCTACATGCATTTCTGAAATAAAAGTAATGTATAACTCTGATCATTACAGTTATTTATAAAAGTAAAGTAAACCCTCTATGTTTTCTTCCAAAATTGCTATTTTGTGGAGGGATCATTAGGGGAAGAGCAACATTTTGAGCCAAAATCAGGGACAGTTGAGGTTTGGCTATGCCAAATTCTATAAAGCAATTTATTTGCATGTACCTCTCAACCTGTTAATGCAATAAATCTGGACAAGGCCAAATATATTGAGGAAGATATAAACAGTACTAAAATTGCTCTTGTATAAACTGGGACAGTTGATAGAACAGGTCTTATTTTAGCATGCATTTTCTCGAGGTTATAAAGTCTGAAACTAGTGTGTCATTATTTAGTGACTTAATTCCTAAATCATTTGCCAGAAAACCACAAATTGAGGAACAAACCAAAAATAAGAAGCAAAAAATCTATTCATTCTTTGAAAATCTGGACAGTTGGGAGGTATAGTTCAGCTGGGGCTGTCTAAGTTTGCCGCCCTTCCCCTCACAAAACCATGGTCGAATGGAGCCTCCCCTGCAGTCATTCCAATGATCCATTACTTTGCTATTTCACTCCATTTACCATAAACACTAATGTACATACTGATTTACTTCTATGATGATTTAAACTTCATTTGAAAGTTTTATTTTGCATTTTACAGCGCAAACACTAAGACATCTGCTAAACAAACTTGGCATTAAAACTTCTCTGCCCTTGAAACTCACATTCATTGAAACAACATTAAAACCCACATTAAAAAAAAATACATTTTACCCGTGGCAGATAAAAATTAATTCTGTGCTGTTTTAAAATCATAGGCCCCTTGCATATGAAAAATACATGTGCTCTTTGATACACCTTCCTATTGCTTTGAACATTTTTCCAGTAAACAATGAAACAAAACTGCCCAATTCTGAACATTTCCATCATAAAAGTCTAGTCAAACTTTTACAGTCCACCATTATCAGTAAATAATATGCACAATCTCTGAAGTAGTAAAAAAAGTCATCTAAATAATTCCACGTTAAATAAATCTAACTAATGAAGAGGTTGCTGCTAGCAATCACCTTTATATTTCATGACTTCACCGAAAAATAAAGTGTCTGAATCTTGTAACCTAAATAAAGCATTGCAATAACTTCTTCTAACAATTTGAAAACTCCATAACATATGTACAAAAATAGTATAACTCCTAGACACATCATCCCTTACCCTTCTTATAAAAATCCATTCTTCTCCTATTGAAATATAATAAAATATGGTTCAGTTTAACCACCGCACTGTTTACTAAATATATAGTATTGTGAAACTTTTTGATAGCAGCCTTATCATTGCTGCATTCCAAAATTCAATACACCACAAGGAATACAATCATATAAGGTGAGAGGTATGGGAAAAAGAAAGATACCAATTTACATGATAGCCTGATACATATAATATACAAAATGTATTTTATCTAAATGTGACTATGAATTGTTTAAAGAATGGATATGAGAGATATCATTCCATGTGTGCCTATAACATCTTATACCAGCATTTCTCAAAATTTTCCCAGTGAGGCTATATAAAAAAAACCCTAGCCCCAACGGCATTGAGATCATCTTAATTGGTAAGCAGGCTGGTGGTTGATTCAATGATACATAACATGACCTTGCTGTTGCACGTTACAGATTGTCCTTCTAAAATAAAATATAACAAAAGCATCATTTTACACATTAGACCATTAAATGTGTGTCCATACTTTCATAATTTGGGCATAACTTTATATTCAAGCTCACGGAGAGTATTTGACAATGTTCTGTTACATAACAGCATATCACATACAATATAAGGTAGTCTGCATTTGAAGTAAGCCCAGAACTAAGCTGTCAGAACTAAGCTGTTTTTCTCTTACACACACACACACACACACACACACACACACACACACACACACACACACACACACACACACACACACTTCATATTACTCACCAACCCTCGATTCTTCTAACTAATGTCCTTGAAGCTGCTTCCCGCTCGTACATCCAACATAATGCTTAAATCCGCCTCCCGCTCGCCTCGTACTAATGTCCTTGAAGCTGCTTCGACCTCCCGCTCGATAATGCTTGAATCCAACCCTCGGTTAAATAAAGTCCTTGTTGAAGCTGCTTCAACCTCCCGCTCATGTACACGCTTGAATCCTCCGCTTGAAAACGGCTGGAAATACATGTGCGGTGAGCTTCCGACGTCATCGTGTAATAAAGCGCGAAAAAGTGAAGCTTTAAAAAGCTACCCCCTTCTAAATAAGTTGTACTGAAATCAGTACACTGCGTATGCCTCCCGACGTCCCTGTGTGGGGGGATGTATACAAATATAGTCCTGTTACAGTGGGAAAGGAAGGTTTTATCTCTGTCACCATTCCTTTCCCATTGTGCATGCTATATGAGGTTCTTGGATGACATCTTTATTTTCTGGAAGGGTTTGGGCGAGATGATACCCGAGTTTCTTGATTATTTGAATAATTCTACCACCTTTCTAAAATGTACTGTGAATAAAAATGAGATTTTTTTACTTGGATGTAAGGTTGATTAAAGACAAGAAACTTAAAGTTTTTAAATCAGAAATCTATAAGAAACCTACATTTTCAAATAGTTTCCTACATTTTAACAGCTCTTACCCTTTCAAACAAAATAAGGCCATGATTAAAGGCCAGTATGTGAGGGCTGCTCAAATGGTTTCTAGTTTTGAAAGGTTCATAGATGAATGTGATGTCCTGAAAGAGATGTTTATGTAGAGAGGTTACCCTTGCAACTTAATAAATGAAGTCATGATGGAAGTTGTGAATAAAAGAAAAAAGAGGTTCTATAAACCATTACAACATCATGGGGTATTGGGCACTTATTTAGGGAGTTATAGCATTAAAACTATTTCCTTAGAATATAATATTAATTCACAGTCTGAAGAAATTTTAAATATATTGAAGCCTGAGGAGAAAAATCTTGCTAGTGCCTTTGTGACAATTTTTATAATTGCAGCAGAAATGTTGTTGACATTCTATTTAAAAACTGGAGTGTCTTTATTATGAATAAAGACACTAGGAATATTGTAGGTGATGCCCCTGTTATTGTATATAAAAAGAGCAGGACTATAAAAAATCTATTAGAATAAATACCATCTAAATCTCAGAATGGGTCTAGGAAGAAACGTGGTATCTGCAATTATTGTACTTATATCGAGGAGGGCTGCATGTTTAATATCAATAATATTACTATAAAAATGAAGAAAAAATGCACATGTAATTCAGAGAAATTTGTTTACTGCACAATTTGCACAAAATGCTCTTGTTTTTATGTGGGGAAAATGAAGAGAAAATTGAAGAATAGGATCTACGAACACATAAGAGACATAAAGAGCAAAAAGGAGACCACTGCCCTGGCCAGACATAATATGGAATTCTCAGATCATATGTTTAAATTTATGATACTAGAAGTAATTATACCAGATGCAAGGGAAGGCCCTCGGGCTCTGATTTTAGAAAAGCAAGAAGCCCTTTGGCAACTAAAACTGAATGCTTTGCAATGGCCAGGCCTTAGTGATTCATTTTCAATTGCATGTTTCTTAAAATTAAAAGCATTAGAGGGATGATTTTAAATGGTTTTATATAATTAGAGTAAATTATTATATTCTTGTTTCAAATGTTCATATTTAATATCTCTTTTATATTTATGTTGTGCTTATTTATTAAATATGTAAATAAAGGGGAAGAGGGAGGAGTGTTTTTATGACCTTGTGACTAATTTGATTATTTAAATATGATTTTTTGAAGGAATTGCTTTATTCTGATGAAATTGCTGAATGTGCAGGGACTAAAGTTTTGTGGATCCATTTTTTAATAAATATTCTTTGTGGATCACCTACTGTGGTTTCTTTGCTTTCACAGTGTGTTCTCAGCTCTGTGTGTGTGCCTGTTTTCTTTTTTGCTGTGGTTTCTGGTGCTGTTTATTCATTTGTTTGATGGCTTTTGGCACAGAGGAGGGAGAATCACTGTTACTTTTTAGCCAAACTTTGGCAGAGCTGAATAGCACACTTGGTACTTTGACTAAGTGACTGGATGTTTTGGAATGTAAGCATTTGGACTTGAATATTCACCTCACTTCCTTGGCTGAACAGGAAGTACATGCCCCTGGGTCTCAAGCAAGTAATGGAGTGTAACCGCTCATTTTTGAGCATGATGTTGGTTTGGAGTCAGGTCCAACAATTACACCTGAACAAAGAGTAGCCAATGGCATCAGTAATCGCAACAGTAACAACGATCATGCGAGCGGACGTATTTGTGGCTCTGCATCAAGGAGAGAAGCCATAAACATGAGTGAATGGCTTCAGATAGACCCCATTCTGTCTGACTGTAATGAAACAAGATCTGTAAGTGACAACTATGTTAATAATTTACAAAAATTAGATTATCTGCTTCTGAAAATCAAAAAACTACAAATGGACAACATGTACTTTAAGGAATGTGTACGCCTAAAAATTGTACCAAAAGAACTTTGGATGTGGTGTTTCCCTACAGGCTTGGTCTGTAGCTCACCTTTTCATAAAGAACTGCTGTGTATGTTTGATTGCCATGGCTTCGAATATATGGAGCTGGTGATCAAGCACAACCAAGCTAACATTGTTCTGTTAGGCAAAGAAGCAGAAGACTTAGAGAGAATTATTACTAAGGATGCATTACCTGCACATAACTCATTTGAGTACAATCGTATTTTTAAGAGCATTGAGAATCGGTTGGAGGTTATAAAAACTCAGAAGTTGAAAAAAAATTGATAGAGATAGGGCTGATTATGGTAATAGTTCTGCTTACCCCCCACCTCCAAGGTCCCAAGAATAGGAAATTAGGAATTATCCTGTAGTAGTTGAAAACAACCACAACAACATTTTTTTAGAGCAACAAGAAGAATGTCCCATATTGAGGCGGTCATAACGTCTCATATCCAGCAACAATCAGGTCAAACTCTGCAGGAAGTCCCGCAAACAAATTGGGGAGGGAGAGGCAATTATTACCATCAAAGGAGGAACATGAGCGGGAATTACAGGGAGAGGACTTGAGCCTGGAAATAACACCCAGGCCCTTCCCCATGATTCTTGAAAATATAACTAAAGATTTTAAAGTGTTCAATTACTCTGACGTTATGGTGGATCAGCATTTGTGTGATATTTTTTCAAGAGATCTTTCATTTATACCTGAATAAACATTAAATGTAAGTGAAACAATTGTTTATCTGAAACTTTATGTTAGAAAGTTGAATTTAAATTTGCTTTTCCACAATGTTGAATACACACAGAAACCCCTATATGTATCTAGTACATATAATCCACCACTGTATCCATATTTGCAGTTATTTGAGAGCCTCTGTGAGATTGACCTTCATACTTTAGGCAAACACCATTCTCAACATTTACCCCATAACTTATCTAGGGATGAAGTTGAATTATTGAAATTAGTAGAAAATAATGAAACAATTAGAGTTCTGTAACCAAATAAGGGGGATGGGATAGCCATTATGAATATGGAGCTTTAGAATACAAAGATAAAAATTATACAAGAAAGTAACTCATATAAAAAGTTTCCTTAAATTAATTCAATGGTGCTTTAAAAAATATAAAATGAAATAAATGATTTATTTATAGAAAGAAGTATTTCTATTGATGAACTGAATTTCATGACAGTTGTCCACCCGAAAGTAGCCCATATGTTTGGTTTGCCTAAACTGCATCAGAACATAGAGGACCCCCCTATGAGACCCATTGTAGATGCTCGTTGGTCAATAACCCAACCTATAGCGGAATTCCTGGATATCAGACTTAAAGGATACTTAGTAGAAGAATTTAATCTGTGTAAAGATTCATGGGATTTCCTTAAGAAGATGAATGTATTAGATTATAATGAAAATGGTTACTTCTTTACCACTGATACTAAAGAATGGTTTATTAAGTACCTTTCAGATAAGGGAGTACCACAAGCAACTATTAATCCCCTTGAGCATCTACTGAGTATAGTACTGTGCAATAATTTTATTCTCTTTGATAAGGAATATTTCCTGCAAACTGAGGGCATCTCAATGGGTTCAGAATGTGGGGGGACGTATGCAAATATAGTCATGTTACAGTGGGAAAGGAAGGTTTTATCTCTGTCACCATTCCTTTCCCACTGTGCATGCTATATGAGGTTCTTGGATGACATCTTTATTTTTTGGAAGGGTTTGGGCGAAATGATACCCGTGTTTCTTGATTATTTGAATAATTCTACCACCTTCTAAAATTTACACATAATGTGAATAAAGATGAGATTTCTTACTTGGATGTAAGGTTGATTAAAGACAAGGAACTTAAAGTTTTTAAATCAGAAATCTATAGGAAACCTACATATTCATATAGTTTCCTACACTTTAACAGCTCTCACCCTTTCAAACAAAAGAAAAACATGATTAAAGGCCAATATGTGAGGGCTGTTCAAATGCTTTCTAGTTATGAAATGTTTCTAGATGAATTTGATGTCCTGAAAGAGATGTTTATGAAGAGAGGTTACCCTTGCAACTTAATAAATGAAGTAATGACAGAAGTTATGAATAAAAGAGAAAAGGGGTTCTATAAACCATTACTACATCAAGGGGTATTAGACACTTATTTAGGGATTTATAGCATTAACCCTATTTCCTTAGATTATATTATTAATTCAGTGTGAAGAAATTTTAAATATATTGAAACCTGAGGAGAGAAATTTTGCTAGTGCCTCTGTGAAAATGTTTATGTTGCTGACATTCTATTTAAAAACTGGAGTGTACTTATTATGAATAAAGACACTAGGAATAATATTGTAGGTGATGCCTTGTCTATTGCATATAAAAAGGACAGGACTATAAAAAACCTGTTAGAACAAGTCCCATCTAAATCTCAGAATGGGTCTATGAGGAAATGTGGTATGTGCAATTATTGCACATATCGAGGAGGGCTGCATATTTAGTATAAATAATATTACTATAAAAATGAAGAAAAAATGCACATGCAATTCACAGAAAATTGTTTAGTGCACAATTTGCACAAAATGCTCTTGTTTTTATGTGGGGAAAATGGAGAGAAAATTAAAGAATAGGATGTACGAACACATAAGAGACATAAAGAACAAAAAGGAGACCACTGCCCTTGCCAGACATAATATGGAATTCTCCGATCATATGTTTAAATTTATGATACTAGAAGTAATCATGCCAGATGCAAGGGGAGGCCCTTGGGCTCTGATTTTAGAAAACCAAGAAGCCCTTTTGCAATTAAAACTGAATGCTTTGCAATGGCCAGGTCTTAATGATTCATTTTCAATTGCATGTTTCTTAAAATTAAAAGCATTAGAGAGATGATTTTAAATGGTTTTATATAATTAGAGTAAATTATTATATCATTGTTGCAAATGTTCATATTTAATATGTCTTATATTTATGTTGTGCTTATTTATTAAATATGTAAATAAAGGGAAAGAGGGGGTTGTTTTTAAGACCTTGTGACTAATTTGATTATTTAAATTTGATTTATTGCAGGATTTGCTTTAACCTGATGAAGTTCCTGATTCTGCAGGGATGAAAGCTTTGTGGATCTGTTTTTTAATAAATATTCTTTGTGGATTACCTACTGTGGTTCCTTTGCTTTTACAGTCCCCCGGATTCACGAATCCTCTGTGTAAGACTAAATAAGTCTTAGTTGGAGACTGCAGTTGAACGGTATGACGTCAGCATGCCATGAATATTCATGAGGGCACGCTGACTCCACTCCAAGTCTAACACGGACCGTGCAGGAAAGCAGGTGGCGTGTCCAACTGCTGAGCAGTCCAAAGGTCCATGCCCCTGCAAGTGTCTGAATTGTAAAATGTCAACACACAAGAGCGAGTCCGCTCAAATGTCCACGTTCCCAACACCACACTTCCTGACATTGTAAACCCCCAGCACAGTTATAAAAAGTAAAACTTAATTTTTTTTTTTTCTAATTCCCGATATAGCTGGCTGTATTTGCGTGTGTGTGCGCAGGTGTGCCCATTGCTTAGCTGCAGTTAGCAATCTCAACATGCAAGAGCATAATAAGGAATGTTTATGTAAATTACACCAACTAGCAATAGCGTAGTGGTCGAGCCTTCGCACAAAGAGGAGGCATTCACGGTTCGAGTCCCACCACTCCCCTTCCTATTTTATGTTTTAAATTAGTATATGAAATAATTCCTGACATATATGATTAAACTTTTACTAAAAAGCACTGAAATGACCTATGTATCAGTGAACAAAATATATATTTATAAAGGATCCTGACATATAATTGCCCACAGTTAAGCAACACTTTACCCAGCGCAATATATTTGCCCGTAGTTAAGCAGCACTTTACCCAGTGCAATAGAGTTGCCCATAGCTAAATAGTGCTTTATCCAGTGCAATTAGTTTGCGCGGAGGTGCGTGCCGCACCAACCAGTGCACTGTAGGGCAATGTGCAGCAACATAGAGCAAAGTTGCCTAAACACAGCCACACCCCCTAGTCTGTCTGAACAGTAGTAAAATAAAAAGCAATGACAAGGTTCGTACCCGGGACACTGTGCACCATAATCAAAGCACTGAACAACTAAGCCATGACAGCTTAGGATAAACAGCCACTGCTAACAGACATATACTTATAAATGGTAGATTAACCATTGCTAAGCAGGTCTGCAATCAGCTGAGAATTTTCAAAAATGGCCAATCACAAAAAAGTGCGGGGAAATGCGGCATATTTAAGCCCCATAGGTAGGAATACTCGCCATAACTGATTGTAGCTCCCATCTGCAGTTAGAAAGGCTGGTGCTGGAGAGGGTACACACTTTCGAACGCAATGCTGGGGTATCGAGCAGTCAAAATACATGGTTTGGCTCCTTGTCCACCATCATGAGTCAAGACTCCTGCAGGGCCAGTTCTAAGGGACGGAGTACAAAGCAGAGGCTTGAAACCGGTTAGCTCATGACCTCACCAGTGTCACAGGCGTTCCTTGGACTGGTGAGCAGGTCTGTCAACACCATGCAGACCTGAAGAGATGAAAGCAGGACCTGCTGAATGGATGGATACAGGAGGCCCATGGGATGCAAGATGCCCCACTACTGAGTAGGTAGCCATGGAATGCAGTATGTACGACATGCTAATTTATTCTATATAATGGATAGGTATGTCTCAATATCCCTTCATTTACTTCACAGCTGCAGGTGTCTGTGCTGCCAATCAGCAAGCCTATGCAGATAGGCTGCTAAGGCTGCACCACCAGGCAGGTTAGTAATCATTCTGCATGTACTGTTATATAAAATAGGTGAGAGAGCCTGAAAGAAAGTGTTGTAGCCCAATAATACAGCCATAAAATGCCCTGAATAATACCTCTGCATGTACTGTTATATAAAATAATTCAGAGAGCCAGAAAAAGAGTGTAGTAACCCATTAAGAAAGGTAAAATATGTCCAGAATAATATCTCTGCATGTACTGTCATATAAAATAAGTGAGCGAGCCTGAAAAATTGTGTTCTAACCTATTAATAAAGGTATAATATGTCTTGAATATGTCTTCCATATGTACTGTAATATCAAATAAAGGAGAGAGCCTGTGGAAAAGTGTGTAATGTAATTAATAAAGGTATAAAACCTGGAGTGTGTCTGTGTCACTTACTTTGAAATGTTGTTGTACCCTTGCATTATACAAATAGTATGGTTTTAATAAGTGCTGGCATCCCACAGTTGGGCAGTCCCATCTAAAGTGGTTGATGGAAGTGCTAGCAGCTGTGAAGCATAAATACAGTCCTCAACAGTCAGTTAATGGCTGGCATGCATAAGTAAATCTGGCACATGAGTAGCTTGTTAATTTGTTCCCCAGAAATGTGAGTGTACTATACGAAATGTAGGGTTCTGTACAAATTTAACTGAAAATGTCATGTGAACACATCCAGATATGTAGATAAAGAAATATAAATAAAATCAATAACTATGTAGCAGTAATATCTGCATCTTGGACAGTTAGTATGTCAGATATAGGTCAGGTATATAATGAACTAGCCAAACCCATTACACAACCTAATGCATGTTGGCAAGTGTAATAATACATGTAGGGGATATACACCTGCAGTCAATAGGAATGTAGTGTAGACTAAAAGTACTTATAAGATGCTAATTGAGGTTTCTTTCTACACCCTACTGTATGTGCATAAACAATGCAATTCCACACCTCAATGGGTATGTGTAATCTCAAAACATTTGTGGGGACATATGTCCTCATCATCATCATCATCATCTTCTTTCTGCTGTTCCCGTTAGGGGGTCGCCACAGCGGATCATCTGTTTCCATTCCTTCCTGTCCTGTGCATCTTGCTCTGTCACACCAACCACCTGCATGTCCTCTCTCACTATATCCATGAACCTTATCTTAGGCCTTCCTCTTTTCCTGTTACCTGGTAGCTTCATCCTTGTAGGTTCACAGGTTCATAGATTAGTACTAAGCTAACTGCCCTCATGAGCCATTTTAAGCTTAGCCAATTACCCCTTGTGAAACTCAAACCCTGCACCTTGTGTTTGTAAGGCAAACACATTAACCATTAGGCCACCCTCCCAACCCCTTAGCATCTTTTTCCCAATATACTCCACATCCCTTCTCAGCACATGTCCAAACCAATGTAATCTTGCCTCTCTGGCTTTGTCTCCAAACCTTCCAACCTGGGCTGACCCTCTAATATACTTATTCCTAATCCTGTCCACCCTCGTAACACCCAGTGCAAATCTTAACATCTTTAACTCTGCCACATCCAGCTCAAACTCCTGCCTTTTTGTCAGTGCCAATGTCTTCAACCCATATAACAT
This sequence comes from Protopterus annectens, assembly GCF_019279795.1. Lineage (NCBI taxonomy): Eukaryota > Metazoa > Chordata > Ceratodontiformes > Protopteridae > Protopterus > Protopterus annectens. The sequence goes on along the minus strand of NC_056746.1, from coordinate 1,422,767,644 downwards.
AGCTGGTCTCACTAGCCTCTTGTAGACCTTCCCTTTCACTCTTACAGGTACTCGTCTGTCACAAATCACACCTGACACTCTTCTCCACCCACTCCATCCTGTCTGTACTCTCTTCTTCACCTCTCTTCCACACTCACCGTTACTCTGAAATATTGACCCCAAGTATTTAGACTCATCCACCTTTGCCACCTCTACTCCTTGCATCCTCACCATTCTTCTATCCTCCCTCTCATTCACACACACATATATTCTGTCTTAGTCCTGCTGACCTTCATTCCTCTTCTCTCTAGAGCATATCTCCATCTCTCCAGGGTCTCCTCCACCTGTTCCCTACTCTCACTACAGATCGCAATGTCATCTGCAAACATCATAGTCCATGGGGACTCCTGTCTGATCTTTTCTGTCAACCTGTCCATCACCATTGCAAATAAAGGGCTCAGAGCTGATCCTTGATGTAACCCCACATCCACCTTAAACACATCCATCACTCCCACTGCAGACCTCACCACTGTCACACTACCCTCGTACATATCCTGTACCACTCTTACATACTTCTCTGACACTCCTGACTTCCTCATTACAATACCACAACTCCTCTCTAGGCACCCTGTCATATGCTTTCTCCAAGTTTACAAAAACACAATGCAACTCCTTCTGACATTCTCTGTACTTTTCCATCAACACTCTCAGAGCAAGCATCGCATCTGTAGTGCTCTTTCCCGGCATGAAACCATACTGCTGTTCACTAATCATCACATCCCTTCTTAACCTAGCTTCCACTACTCTTTCCCATAACTTCATGCTGTGACTGATCAATTTAATCCCTCTGTAGTTACTACAGCTCTGCACATCACCCTTATTCTTAAAAATCAGTACCAAAACACTTTTTCTCCATTCCTCAGGCATCCTCTCACTTTCCAAGATTTCATTAAACAATCTGGTTAAAAATTCCACGGTCATTTCACCTAAACACCTCCATGCTTCCACAGGTATGTCCGCTGGGCCAACAGCCTTTCCATTCTTCATTCTCTTCATAGCTATCCTTACTTCCTCCTTGCTAATATGTTGTACTTCATGATTTACTATTCCTACATCATCCAACCTTCTCTCCCTCTCATTCTCTTCATTCATCAACCCCTCAAAGTACTCTTTCCATCTCCTCAACACACTCTCCTCACTTGTGAATCATGAAGTACATGTTTCCCTCATTATCCTTTATCACCTTTACCTGCTGCACATCTTTCCTAGCTCAGTCCCTCTGTCTAGCCAATCGGTACAGGTCCTTTTCTCCCTCCTTAGTGTCCAACCTTTCATACAACTCTTCATAGGCCTTATCCTTAGCCTTCGCCACCTCTCTCTTTGCCATGCACCTCATCTCCTTATACTCCTGTCTACTTTCTTCATCTCTCCGACAATCCCACTTCTTCTTTGCCAACCTCTTTGCCTGTATACTCTTCTGTACTTCCTCATTCCACCACCATGTTGTCCTTCCTCTGTCCCGATGTGACACCAAGCACCTTTCTAGCTGTCTCCCTTACTATCTCTGCTGTAGCTACCCAGCTATTTGGTAACTCTTCACTGCCACCCAGTGCCTGTCTTAGCTCATCCCTGAACTCCATCTCACAATTACCCTTTTTCAATTTCCACCATTTGATCCTTGGTGCTGCCCTCACATATGTCCTATTGTTCTATAAATATCTGAATTAACTTTGATGCAAGTGCCCTGTTCAAACACCACAGTCATGGTGGCCTGTTGCCACCAATCATCCCTTTATGCTGCTGGAATGCCCACTGTTGTTCAATATATGCATATGATTATGCTTGCTGTTCAACTGTTGGAACCTTGGTGTGTTGGGTTAATGGGAATATTACTGCATGCTGTTACAACTAATTTGGAATGCTGTTGTTTATGTTGTAATTAAACACACCTAATCACATATGGGAAGGCCGGTCCCAGAGGACCCACCTGTCTCTCCTCAGCTGGCGAGTGCACCTGGCACCAGCAGGTCCGGTGCCCAGCCCGGGCTCCCCTCCTCCGTTGGTCCTGTGCCACATTTGGGTGGAAGCGTTGCAGAGGATGGGGCTCATCCCCCCATGCAAGCGTGGGTGGAGAAGGGCCACCTGTCACCCTTCGAAGGGTCCATGGTTATGTTGCGTAGGGAGATCCTGCGTTCAGTCACTGATCCCCTACACCAGCTAGAGGTGAGAGTGGTGCATCTCATGGGTGAGCCTGCCCATCCTACACAGCCCTCAGCACAGCCACCCTTGGGGCTGTGAAGGTGCAGTGGTGACTGCCCATGGGTGGGGATCTCAGTTACACTGTTACTATCTGTGGGCTCATGGGCTTGCGATTTCCAAACATCCGCCCCCGTCAATTGTGTTCACCCACCCCATGTGTCATATACTGCCCCTGTATGCATCTTGTTTGTCTTGTCTGTTTACCTCCCCAATCTACCTCCCCAAATATACCTACTTCCTCTACCTCACTTTCCACTCTCACCTGAAAAAAAAGGGCAATCTGTACCCACAAAAAAATTATGCCCCATACATAGCTGCCCATTTCACACACATGTCCGCTGGACATGTAAACTGATAATTATAACTGGCAGTACAACATACTTTGTAGTCCTCACCCCTCTCCCAGGGGAGGAAGGTTTCAAATCTCACTCCAAATGTATTGCATATGCACAGCTGTTGCTGGTAAAGAAATGGGCAGCTATGGACCTTCCCTACACCCATCCTGCACATCCCAAGCTTGTTTTCCTACTGTCTTTCCCTCTTTGTGTCCACTTTTTCACTACTTTCCTATCTCCCCATTTTCTTTTCTTTCAAAGAAATTAGCGCGGAGTTTAGTGGGAGTAAGCACTTTTAAGCAGTAGTTAGCGGATTTGAGCGAGTGTGCGCTTAGCTAAGCATCACACAAATCTGTGCAAGCCCGCTTACAACTGCTTAAAAGTGCCTTAGTCACTCTGCATGGCAGGGCCCTTGTTCTGCTGAACATCAAAATAAAACACCTCTGTCAGCCTTGAACCGGGACCTTGGACACACTAGACTGCATGAAGTACCACTAGGACACAGTAGATTTACAACAAGTTGGTGCTGTAATAACTATATCATGCATTACAATGAGTGAATGTAAAGGGAAAATAAGAATGTCATAACAAAAATCATGTTCTGTGGATCTTTACCAGCAGTTGTTGTGGAATTGCATGACATGACTGTGAAAAGAGAACAAGCCATTCTAGCAGGAAATAATGTTACAGTAGCACTTTACAAACCCCACACAGTATCAGAGCAGGATAAACACTGGCATGTTTGAATAGGGCAGAGGCCATACTTCCCAACTGTGACTGCGTTTCAGGGATGTCCCTGATTCTTAAAAAAATGTTAGCTTTATCCCTCAGAATCCCTCTGAAAAGTACTGAAGGTAGGCCGAAGAGTGGGGAATTACACTTAATGAATAATGTCAATAAATAATAGTACACACTGCATGCACGTCAGGAAAGGTGTATTAATACATATGCCCTGATTTCCTCATGGTCTCAACTTAATGTTTGTAATATATTACAGGTGTATCCCACTTAAATGTACCTTTCCCTGAGTCTGTTCAAATATATACCTGAGTGTATCAGAGGCCTGGCAGAGGCAGAAACACACAGGCATTACAGCTTGTCTGCTGTTACACACTCTGCAGATAGCTTTGGAATGAGTCCCACAAGCATACCCTTATGCAGGAGTACAACACAGAAATATCAAAGGATGTAGCCATGTACTGTTAGCAACTAACTGTGACAATGCCACTGTTCCAGTGCAGAAAAGACTGGTGTGGTGCACAGACAATGAATAATAGGCCAACCTCTGGCTACCATCTGGATATGTCCACAAGTGGGAGCTACACAGACAGACTACTTGCCTTGTTAGACTAACAGGTACACGGCAACCCTGTATGTTCAGCAAGATAAACATCACACAATAATATATAATGGTCTCTGTATCTCTGCACCCCTACCCAAAAGAACAATATACCTGTGTATTCAGGCTCTACCAAGGATGTCGGTAGGCATACTCAGTACTGAAATGTGTCCAGTTGTCTTGAGCAGCCTGTGCTAATGTCAACACAAATAAACAACAAACTGTTCAGAAGTGAGGTAATTAATATTTACAGTATAGTAGTTCACAAACAGTTCATGTGCCAGAGGAACACATTGCAATAACTACTTTTGTATGTCAGTTAATTGTCTAATTAGAAAAGAAAGTACATGCTCCCATGTATCTTGTGTAAGCATGTAGAGGGGTGAGGAAAATTCTACACTGACAAGTGTGTACTAGAAGCAGCAACATTCAGGTTTGAGTACAACATGCAAATCAATGGCTACAACACTAGCATCAGAGATAAGAAGTATACCAACCTTCTGACTGACACAACGGTGTCCACAGCAAACAAGCATGGGACCCACTTTGGAAAGCTGAAAGGGCTATGCCTACCTAACCTAGCATTCTATAGCAGTGGGCTGCTAAGACAGTGAGTAGTGCAATTACCACACAGCAGGCTGCATGCAATTACTGAATGGTGGGCACCAATTGGTGCAGAGGCCATCACATGCACATGTGCAGATACCTAGAAAAGCAGGCTGTACCTGCTGTCTACACATGCAATGATCTCATTGCAGCAAGACAGAGATAGAGAGAGAGAGATAGATAGAGATAGATAGATAGATAGATAGATAGATAGATAGATAGATAGATAGAGATAAATGGAGACAGAGACAGAGACACAGACAGACAGACAGAGAAACACAGAAAAATAAAGAGTAACAGAAAAGCAAAAGGAAAAAAACATAACCTTTAAAAACAATCTGAAGACAGCAATACAAACAAAAGGTATGTGACACATATGTATTTGCTGGCATGTAGTAGATTTTTATGATGAGTACTCATCATACTGTGAATCATCCATATGTGTCAGCAGTACGTATCTCTATGTATCTGTACATGTGCATAGGGCAAGGGACATACTGCAACTGTTTGTGAAAGGTGCACATATATACGTTGTTGAAGGTTGTTATGTGCATATGTCTATGTAGATTGTAGTGTGTGGAAAAGACAATAGCATGCAGTGCTGGTATATGACATGTGGTGGTTAAACGCTGTGGGTATGCTCTGTCATTTATGCAGTGTTGTAGCCAGTGAGGCCTACTAAAGCTACATGGGCTGAGGACACCTTCAATGCAGTCTGCACAATACTGTTCAATATTATTACATAACTGTATATCTCACAACTGTCGCATAAGTGCTATTGCCACCATGAATAGTGGACTGTATATGTGCCTATATGTACATCTATATGTACAGCAATGGATGTTTATATGCATGTGTGTATGTGTGTGTGTGTGTGTGTGTGTGTGTGTGTGTGTGTGTGTGTGTGTATATATCTATATATATATATATATATATATATATATATATATATATATATATATATATATATATATATATAGATATATATATAGATATGTAGATATATATAGATATATATAGATATACACAGATATATATAGATATATACAGATATATATATATATATATATATATATATATATATATATATATATATATATATATATATATATATAGAGAGAGAGAGAGATAGATATGTCTATATATATATATATATATATATATATATATATATATATATATATATATAGAGGGAGAGAGACATGGGGCATACATACAGCGACAGGTGCCTGGAACCAAGGTATGGACCGAAGCTCAGTGTTGACACTGCGGTGCCATCCCTTCTTGCCAGAACACTGTACACATTAACTACCACATAGGTGGTAGTCTACCTAACACCGAAGGTGTGATAAGGGAACATGGGACAAAAGTGGATAGTAGCCTCCCCTTTGATAATCACATTGCCACACTGGTCATGTACTCTGTCTATGTGGTACACGTCATCACAAAAGGTGTGTCATCTAGGGAAATAGAGGTCAGTGTTCACCTCTACGTATCACACTTAAAACCCATTAGAGAGTACAAAGCCAACTACAGCAACTGGAAAGGCCACAGACATACCTCACAAAGAGTAAAACTGGCCTCAAATAGATGCCCTATGCAGACTGACTCACAAAACCACAGCTACTCTATGTTGCATACCGCCTACCCAGACGTGACCTCTGCCTAACATACTGAGCTATGTCACACCCATAGCTGTTGGACATCCTCCACATCAACATATTACAATCCCTCCCAGATACATGCTCCAGGGCCCTACACCTTGTCAGCACACTAAACAGCACATGCTGGAGGGATAGAGTTCTAACTCAGAGACATGCCATACTCTGGAACAAACCACCTATCAATAGCAAACAAAGCTCCTCATTAGCAGTTGTCATAAATACTCCCGATGATTGTTTGGGAGATAGGAAATACACCCCAGGAATCAACTTTGTGGCTCTAGTTGACAGGGGCAAGTGAAATTAAATTACATGTGAGTCAAAGGCCAGGGTAGTGTATGGCTAGGCTGCTGTAGGCCCTAGGGCCAATAGCGTATTATCTACCCATGACACGAAGCACACACAAATGTACTTAGTCCAATAATTGCTATGTGAGGTTGACTGAGTGTGATGGTGAATGTGTTGGTGAATGTGTGCAAGGTCTGTAAAGGTGTGATAGCTTAGTGTGACATTGTTTCTGTCATGGTAGTTTGTGTCCTTGCTGTGATCACAGAAAAGATGTGTATGCTATTGCTAGGCAGAAAAAGTAGTATGGCATATGGTGTGACGTAGTCCCTTGTTGTCGACTGTGGTGTCCCATTGTAGGCTAAAGCAATACATGTATTTTTAGTGAGTGGTACTGCTGGTGAATCCAACTCCCATATGAACTGTAGTACTACCTGAAGCAGTAGGCCTAAACAAAACAGTATAGTGTATGTTCACATTGCTTGGAAACACTGTTTTGTGTCATCCCTGTAGTCCTCACAGATTACATACCTCAGGCATAAGGTTTTGTAATTAGTGACACACAGTACTGTATGGTACACAGGTAAAGCTCATTTGGGTTGGCATACATTTGTGTGTTGTATATATGTCTGATGTGTGCAATTATGCCTGTACCATTCCCTCAATCATATCTGTGTTACAGGGTATACGTGTGTATCTAGGAACATGTATAGTCTACTACAGCAGTATGCCACCTATATCAACAACTGTGCACATATGTTAGGCAGGGGTTTGGCATCAATGACTACTGTGGTATACTGGTAATAATGTAACTGTACTTTACATTGATTGCAATGGGTGACATAATTCTCCATCCATTAGCTTGATATATACATCCTGTGGCTAGGTGGTGCATTGTGTCACATACAGTGTGCCATGTACTGCTGTATAGTCTTACATACTGGTTTCACTTTTTTGCTGTGCAGAACATGGTTTAGTATATAGTATGTGCCAGGCACTGTCAGGCAGTTGTGGCCTGAGCAGTGATATGTGGTATTAAAAGTGTGTATCTACTGACAGCCAATAGGTTGCTATATATGGCATTTCATTGATGTCTGTACTTTAGAATGTTAAGTGTGCCACATGTCTTGCTCACAATTATTGTTTTATTGTCTTCCAGGGACATGTCTCACAATCGAAAACCCGAGTATTCCCCTGAAGAGGAGGAAGTCATCCTAGATGCCCTAATACAACATCAAAACCTGCTGTTCTCAAGAACCAGCCAGGACCAGCATGGGTGCACTGCACTGTGGCAGGATGTTGTCCGTCGGGTGAAAGATATAGGCATGCATAACCAGACTTATGAGCAGGTACGCCATCACTGCAGTGATTTAATCAGACATGTCCGGCAACATGCCTCCGATGTCCAGAGACAACAGCTTGCCACAAGTGGTGATGCAGCAACACATCCACCCCTCACCAGAGTGGAAGAGCTGCTCCTCAGCGTGGTGGCTCCTGGCCAACCACTGCAACAGACATGTGTCATCATGGAGGCCGGAGTCACCCAGCACGTCAACTCAGAGCGTGCAGGTAACATGGCATATCTGTAGACTACTGTTAGCTCGATTGTTAGAACATGCATTTATCAGATGTGTACTGTGTATTTAGAAGATGTGGAGCCTGGTGTCATGCAATACTGATAATTTGGTACATAATCTGTATGCCTGTGACTGTCACCTGTTGTACTACTGTAAAATTGCAAACTCACAGCAGCAATGCCATAGTTGTTGACACTGACAAACTGTCTCATATCCTTGTAGGTCCCTCTGGTGTGATAGCAAGACAGCAGACACATGCTGGTGAGTGTTCTGCATTTACTATAGCATAGAACATGTGCATGTCATAGGAGAGTTGTAGGCCATATACACATGTAAAACACCTACACATAATGCATGCTCTGCATGTTCTCTGTGGGACTATGCACATCCCAGTAACATGAGTAGCTGCCTCAAACACATGCAATACACAGAGCATCCCAACCAATTGTGGTACACTGTAGTGGACATTGTATAGGCAGAGTCAATACACATGCACACAACATACACCACTTTGTCATATGCAGTAAGTGTTAATACGATACACATGGTGTATGTAGACACCTGCTGTAAGGTTAGACTCCAGTATCCCATATGTCATCAACGCAGCACACATACTATACCTGAGGGGTAGAGGCTTATCATGGGGAGGTGCGACATGCTTCAACACACAACACATTCATGTTAGGCATTGCTCCCTATTGAACACCTTACATACCCATGTAACAACTGGCTGTGAAATGGTTAATGTAGCCAAAGTGGTGCAGGTCAGGTACAGCAAGATAGTTGCCAGTGTGGCATACATTAGTGGCCTTGAGTGACCACATGATGCTGCCTGATGATGGCTCATGGTACTACACTACATCCAGTTACAGTAACTACAGTACTACACATAGCATTCATTGCTATACACCTGACAGTTGTGTACATCCAGCCATGGTATGTATACCTATGAGTGATGGTGCACAGGACACTGGAAAGTATTTTATACTTGCACAGCAATGTTGTGTCCATGTGCACATTGTGTTCCAGGGTGAGGCCAATCATTGAACAACACACATGCATCAAAGACATGTATACTGTTATCAAGAAGGACTCTCTACACTCGCACTGCATGCTGTTGAGCAACACACATCCTGCATGCTGACATGTGTGATAGGAATCTTTGGCTTGTGATACTGTATTCCACCATCAACCACTAATGAGTATGTTCTGTATTGCTGTTGGTGTGTGTGTGTGTGTGTGTGTGTGTGTGTGTGTGTGTGTGTGTGTGTGTGTGTGTGTGTGTGTGTCAACTTGACTGAGTAGTGTATTTGTGTGCATGTGTGCATGTGTTCATGTGTGCTAACATCCTGTACAGATTGTAAAGTGTGTTTCCTGTCTTCCTCTCACATGTGCTGAAGTTTTGTTGGATGAGTGCAACAGGAACCCTAAAGTCACTGCCACAAATAGTGGACATGATGATACATGTGTTGTGGCACATGGAGGTTTGACAGGGTCTGTCATTGGTCCGTCAATCGACAGGACACAACTTTCCACCCCATCTATGCGCACATTCATACTGCCAACACATCCCTCAACACCAATGGCCTTAGCTGAGGAACAGCATACAGTAGGCATTGACCAGGATAGTGTGGTATCTATGGCACATGCAACCCCTCACAGCAGCTATACCCAGACATCTGGAACGGTACCACATAGGCATATGTCCAGGGGTTCTCATGGGAGCAGTCCTGGTCATAATGCCCCTGGCAGACGTGCCTCCACATATCTTACAACCTCAAGTAATGCAGGCACAGGCACGTATGGAACGGTACACCAGGCAGGGACTAAGGGAGCAGAGGGCCCATAGCACTGCTATCAAGGACAGTATCTGTGACCTTGCAGGAGCCATCCGTAATTACACCGAGGTCATTGATAGACATTGGGGGGAGACACTAGATGTCCTCGGCAATGTAATGTCCATGTGCCAGGACAATGCAGGATGGCTGAGACATCAACGTGGACTTATGCCAGCAACATCATCAGCTGGCAGTCATTGCAGACAACACACAAGTCCCAGCCGCTCCGGTAGTGGCAGTACCAGCCCCAGCAAACTTGGGGCTGGGCTGTCAATAGACCGCCCTAGACAGCCACGTGCACGTGGCTCTGGCCAGTCCCAGCAGGGACATGGGTCCAGTCGACATCCCTCTGCCTCTGATGATAGTACCCAGTCTGGCTTAGTACCCTATACTGTCCATGGCACCCCTGCCAGGCACAGGTACTGTGTCCATGGCCGGAGACAGTGATCTGTACAGCCTGGCAGATACAGTCTGTGGCTGTCCCACAACCTCCCATATTTGCCGGCCACATGATGGAACTGTGTGCATGCACACACACATAAACCAAACACCTAGGGCTAACACATACACACACACATTACATCAACATTGACCCATGCTGTACTGTTGTCCCTCACACACACACACACACACACACACACACACACACACACACACACACACACACACACACACACACATACATGTCGATTGGATGGGTCATTGTCAGGCTCTGGCAAACCAACAACACACCCTGTGCATATGATGAAACTGTGCCACCTCCTGTCATCTGTGACATTGATGCAGGAACAGGCTAACATGGTGCTGATGCACAGGGTGACCTAATAGCAGTGTAGCAATGTTAGCATGTTGTCAACAGTAAAGTGTAATGATATCCTTGTAGGTATATCTGAGCAGGCATGATGCATTAAAGCTATGATTATCAGTGTAGTATTGTTTACACCAGTGTTTATTCCAAAAATATATTGTCTGCCCATGTGCCACTTGGCTGATGTGTGTGGTACTGGCAGCATGTGCTGGTGAGTGGACGGTACGTGTGTGATGTGTGCAGTACAGATTTGCAGGTGTACATTTGTGAACATGGTGGAGGTGCACTGTCTGCATGTATGTGCATAGTGGACACATGGGAAGGGTGACATGCCCTGTATTACACAGTGTTAACACTTCATATTTCCTATTGGTGGCCAGTATGCATTTTACTACACATATCTTACAACTTGGGTACACGTGTGTATGACATGGTTTAACACTATGCTGTGGGTGATGCTGTTAATATCGGTCATTGGTTTGCATTCTGGTAGTATACATAACCTCAACAGCCTGACTTTAACCAATCATTAGATGATGTCCTGACAACTGACACACAGATGTAGGATACACAATAGCATTTGAATCCTTCTGGTACTATACTATATGAGTAACCAGTGGTATTGACCGCCACCCATTCCTGGGACCACTGCTGTTTGGCATGTAGCTGTCCTAGGTACAAGCAAACACACTCGGGACATGTCCGTCCACATCTGGTAATGCATACAGTGGCCTACAATGCATTCTCTGAATGAGACACTTATCCTTCACAAGGGTATCATACAGATAGATACCTGTTGACCAACCCATGCTGTAAAGCTATAAGCCAACTATAGCATAGTCATCCACATTTAATAAATAAAGTATCCTGACAGTACCACATAGTTAGTAGCCCACAACGTGTAGCAGGGGTACCGATATGTAGATACAGCCACATGTTATGTCATCTGTCCTTTGGTATTCACATTTCCAAAGGTATTCTGATGTCCCTTGGTGTATCACATAAGCAATAAGGGGTCTGTATGCATATCCATGAAATTGTTGTGCACCTATAATGAATGCCCATTATTGACAGACTGTGTTGTGTTTGAACATGTCTGAAATATACCCCAACCATGAACCCTCACTCACACTATTCTATAGAAACTGTTATGGGTGTCTGTGATACAGATGACCTAGGCCACAGATCACTACAGTGGCTGGCCTTGTCACAAACATACATATGTGACCTAAGGTCTGAGAAGCAGCAGCACAAACTGTCAATGGTAACAGACGTATTCATGTAGAAAGCAGGCTTCACACCTATGAACTAATTGAGGTCACATGTACATATATGTATTTGCCACACAGATACCTGAAGTGTGCAATGCACATACTGTTGTTTTACTGATATGTCATACAGTAGTAAAAGCAAAACCCACAACACATTGACTAACAGTGTCTCACACACACACACACACACACACACACACACACACACACACACACACACACACACACACACACTCAGCAATTGCAGGATTCAAACCCCTACCTAACTATGTTATGATACTTGAGAGATACGCATTTACACAACATGCCATATGCTTTACTGCGAGTTTTCATTTCCACTGCTGTATTTGTGGGATACTGACATCATTATACTTGCCAAAGAGGAATTTACCTCTTTTCATGTGTTTTGCTAGTCTCCAAAAAGGGCACTGCTCTCAAAAGAAATCACACACACACACACACACACACACACACACACACACACACACACACACACACACACACACCTGGAATGGAGTGGCCAACACAGTGTCACCAAATAAATATGCAAGTACTCTCAAAACTGAAGTATTTATCACTACACAGATCAGCCACAATGAAATGTATAAATATATTTAATAATAAGTAATAAAAGAACAAGACAGAACGAAATATATATTCACAGTGACATCAGAGTTCAAAACCACAGGAAATATTTAGAAAAACAATGCAAGAAAGTCTCAAATAAAGAAAGAAAAATCACAGCAAAAAAGAAAACAGGCAAAAACATGGAGCTGAAAACACACTGGGCCGGATTCACGAAGGCTTGCATGGAGTCTAAGAGTAGAGTAAGACTCCATGCAGCCAACATGTCCGCCGAGCGATCCAGGAACAGCCGGTAGGGGCATGCAAGAAAGCTCCTAAAATGACTCTTACATGGACAGGGCTAGTATATGCAAATTACCTCAATTGCTGGTGAAAGCTATGCAAATGAGGTAAATTTGTGATCCAGGAAACCCGAACCTGTCCGAGTAAGAGTAGTGTGATTTGTAGAAATGTACTCCATTGACAACTGAGTACCATTCTGCAAATAGCAAAACGGAGCAGTGACAGCCCCAAAAAAAGGATGCATCCAGTTGAGGAAGCATGCCAATGGCCAAAAATATGGCCATTGGCAATGTTCACCGATGCAAAATAAAAATAAAATATTTTTTTATCCCGATCTCCAAAGTTGAAGAGTAGCGCAGTGCCGCGCAAACGTGCTGTGCTCTAAAAACCAGAAAACCAATAATTAAAATCCACAAATATGGATTTTATTGTAATTCTTAATTTACAATGCAAGGGAATGGCAGGCTGAAGACAACATGGCTACCGAGTAAAGGTTGCTAAGGGGGGGGGAAGCTCAGTCTAAGAGATGTAACCAAGCATTAGTAGGCAATCCTATGCAAATGAGAGTAAGGATAGTGAATCCCAAGTTTACATAGCAAATGAGCACAGTCAGTGGAGTGTAGGAGTAGGATAAGGAAGTATCAGAGTAGAAGATAAGTGACATCACGAGGGGGGTATGTATGAAAGAAGTGAAGCTCATTGGAGAAGAGTGGCATGTGTTTGCTGTCAGTTACTCATCACTGGAAGAGGTGTGTCAACAGGTACCCTAGCTAAAGGCAAGAAATTGAAGGTGTATGCCATGGATAACGCTAAAGTTTCTTGTTGAAGTGCTTGCAACGTGTTTGCATGCGGTTGCACGCCTGTATATCTGAGAAAGACTGCGTGCATGCGTGTGCACCTGTGTGTGCACGTCTAAGCCGGCGTAAGCATGTGTAAGGTTGTTGAAATGTGTGTAAGTGCGTATGTGCCTGTGTACGAGCGTTTTAGCAAGAATAAGCAAGTTTTAGTCCGTGTAAGCATGTGTGCATGCTTGTGAGCTGGTGTGAGCGTGTTTGCACTTGTGTGTGTGGCACTGCCCCCCTGAGGAAACAGGAAAGGGAAAAGGAAGCACAACAAATAGTAGGAAGTTAACCAGGGAGTACTAGCAGAGCTGGCAGGTGAAAACAATCAGAATCAGGCAATTACACAGGCAGTACACTAGCACAGCCCAGCCCAGCACTTAAAACTCTGCAAACAATTTCCCACCATGTTTTCCTCAGAGACACTGCAACACTGCAGTAAAATAAGAGAAGTGAAAACTTAAAAAGCTTTACTGAGACAAAAAATGTTAGGGGCTGCCATTGCTGTTATAAGGCGACATATGCAACATGCTGAGGGTGGTGACAATGCGAATGCTGCTGGACAACCCACAGTGAGGAAATGGAGAAAAGTGTACGGGCCCAGGGTAACCTATCAGGGGCTACATGAGCTGGAGATAGTGGAGTGCTATAGAGTAGACAGAGACCTCATGCAGCAAATTGTTGAGCTGTGCAGGAAAGACCTCACACACAGAACCAACAGAGGAGAACCCATCTCAGTGGAAACCAAGGTATGTGTTGGCCTAAGAATATTAGCAACAGGTACCTTCCATAGAGCAACTGGTGATATGATGTGGATATCACAAGCATCAGCATCCAGGGTACTGCACCAGTTCCTGGATGCCATGTCAGCACATGTTGGTGATCATGTATATTTCCCCAATTCCTGTGAGGTATTGTCCAGCAATATGCATCTCTTCAAGCAAATAGCAGAATACCCTGAGGTAGTGGGTGCAATAGACTGCATGCACATATGCATTAAAGCACCAGCCGGTGAGCGGGGTAGGGTCTACTTTAACCGTAAGGGCTTCCCCTCCATCAACTGCCAGGTCATGTGTGATGCCCAGGGCATAATACTGAATGTGTGTGCTGGCTGCCCTGGAAGCTACCATGATTCCCATATCTGGCATCTGACACAGCTGTACCAGACATTTGCCAATGGGAACATCCCTCATGGTCACCTAGTTGGGGATGCTGGCTATGCACTGGAGCCATGGCTGATGACACCCATCAGAAACGCGCACACACCTGAACAGGAATGCCATAATGAGGCACACGCACAAACATGAAATGTAATCGAGCGTGTGTTTGGGCTGCTCAAGTCACGGTTCCGGTGCCTGGACACATCTGGTGGAGCCTTGCAGTACTCACCAACTACATGTACCCAAATTGTCATGGTATGTGCTATGCTACATAATATGATCCTGCGAAAACAGCTGCAGAAGGAGCAGCATAGGCCCGGGTCAAACAGCCCCCCACCATTACCAAGGCCATCACAGGCAGAGAAGGAACAACCTGAGCCTGCCCCAGTAGGCAGAAGGAGGCGTGCCCAGCATGCTTTGGCCTTGGCAAAGAGGCAATGGATAGCACATACACTGGCTCAGTAGGAGCCCTGGAAATTATACCTCTCTCTGACTCACACATATAGTAAAACGGATGCCTAACTTGACACTACCTGTTTTTAAACATGTATAGGGAGTGTAGTATGTGCATCCAACATAGGCAGCCCTGCAGCACCACCTGAGGCATGATTGCCATGTGTTAAGCAATATAAAGCAGTGCTACACAGCTTTTACGACTATTTAGTATATGTAAACAAAATTGCACACATTAACTAGCACAACTTTGGTCAATGTTGAGCAATATTGGGCAACGTTCAGCAATGTTGGTTAACGTCGAGCAATGCTGGACAAGCGTGGTGAAAGTTGAGCAAAGCAGATAAACATGCTCATATTTGCTCTACTGGCCCTGAAGCAGTCTAGTCTGCTCAGTATGAAAATACAAAGCAGTGACAGGCCTCAAACCCATAATACTGTGCACTATAGTCATAGCACTGAACCACTAAACCATGACAGTATTTCAAGGTCAGCCTTTATGAAGAAATGTTGATAAGTCTATGCAAAGTATCTCATGGAAACCCTGCAGGCACAGCATAATCCCTGTCGAGTTATGACACAAAGGTGAGCCCTGCAGTAAAAATAGAACCTGATTTTCAACACACATATAGTATAAATGTTAATATTGGTCATTTTCACACATATTAACAAATGTAGTGGACTTCAGACAGCAACATACTGAAAGGTCACACTGGGCATGCTCACACACTTGAATAAATGAGACAAATGTCAGGCAACAAAACACTGGAAGGCCAAACTGGGCATGCTCACACACTTAGGCGATGTCTGAGTACAGCAGTGGGCCACAGATATCTGGAAGTTGCATGTGTTAACCCAGGAACCTCTCACTATTCACCAATCCGCCTTGTGCACACAGTTATATGACAACAGACACATATATAATATATTGGAACCGTGTCATAATCAAATATGTACTACAGATACTTAGGTTGTTCACAGAAAGTAGGAAAGCAAAGAAGATAAAAAAACCTGCAATCAGTATCATCAATAAACAATGTGCACTCCAAACATTATCATAGGTTCATAGGTTGATACTAGGCTATCTGCCCTAGGGCATTTATAAGCCTAGCCAGAGTGTGTTTGTCTTTTGCAACCCTGTTAGATGAGTAGACTGTGCCTGTGAATAGTAGGTCACACAAGATAGCCCTTTTACAGTTAGTTTATTGTGCCTCTGTCTAGCAGGGACCCAGAAGAGATCCCAGGGTAAGCATATGATCACCCATCCACTCATCAAGATTTCTCCTGTAGAGGGTCAGTGAGGGGCTCTGCCTATGATGGACTGGGATCTCATTACAGAGTGAGGGGAGCCTCTGGGATATGAATCTGTCCCTTCAGCATGTCCTATTAATATCTGTGCTGAGGTTTAAGTCCCTGGAGTGTGTAGCTCTAAGGGATTCAGATATCCTGAGGTGGAGCATGTCCATTAATTCTGGGTTGGACATGGCTTTAAACATCAGGCACAGATCACATCCGAGTAGGCGGTAAGCAATTGAGTAGAGCTGGAGTTACTTTAGCCGAACTGTGCAGGGCATCTGTGTGAGTCCCTAGATCCACTTGGTGAGGTACTTTTGTGGTCATTACAGTTGCTGCAGGTGTTGGGTAAGGTACATCCCAAATGAGGCATTGTATCCAATCATGGGCCTGATGAGTATAGGGGCACAATGACCTCACTTGATCTAGATGTGAAACCTTTTGGGATAAGGTGGGCTATATAGAAGGTCTGTCTAACCACTTTGGCAATGTGATTGTCAAAGGCGAGATTACCATCTACTCGGGTCTCCAAATCCCCAACAACTTCTTCTGTACATAATGGATTACCATCTATGTGGTAATGTGTGGGCACTTTTTTATTCCCAAAGGGGATGACTATGCATTTAATGGCATTTAGCTGTAGGCCATGGCTCTGGCAACAGTTATCCATCTCTGTGAGACCCTTCTGGAGGATGCTTGTGCCAGCTGGAGAGTCGATTATGGCACCCAGTTTGCAGTCATCTGCGAACTTGGACAGCCATAATCCTCCTATGTTAGCCTGTGCATTAGGGAAATATATACTGAACCAGAGAGGTCCCAGGACTGAGCCTTGTGGGACGCCACTTGTAACTGGTGTAGAGTCAGACATGGCACCTGCAATACTGACCATGTGGGTGCTATCCCTGATCCAGTTTGCAATCCATCTTGTGACATATGTGTTGATATCTAAGCTGGTGAGCTTATTTATGATGCCAGAGTGGGGTATTGTGTCGAAGGGTTTTGCGAGGTCCATGTAGGCTGTGTGGACTACCTTCCCTACGTCTATGGACCTGGTAACTGTTTAAAGACATTGACCAGGTTCAAGAGGCAAGATCTGCCCTCAACAAAGCCGAATTGGGTAGGATCCAGTGTCTGTAGGTTCCCAATGTCTTTGTGTATGAATTCCATGATGATACGCTCCATAGCTTTGCAGACCAGGCTAGTTAGGCTTATAGGGCGATAGTGTCCGGGGTCCGTTGTGGCACCACCTTTGTGGAGCGGGACCACTGTTGCTGCATGCCATTCCTTGGGTACATATCCTATAGTAAGTCTGATATTGAACAGTGACTTCATGTGAGGGTTAAGTTCTTCATGAAGCTCGTGTAAGACGCAGGCCGGGACACCGTCCGGTCCCATTGATGCTGTGTTGTCTGCTTTGGAGAGGGAAGCTCTCACCTGTTCATCTGTGATGTCAGGGAGGCTACACTCTGTTGGGATGGACATTTGCTCTTTAGGGGGTATGGGGGGAGACATTTGCACTGAACCTGTTTGCCAGGATGTTGGCAATGTCTGTGGGTTCAGTGTATTTTTTGTCATTTTGCACTAACTCACAGCATATCTTGGAGTTGCTACCCAGGTTCCTGACATAACTAAAGAAGGCCTTGTGATTGTCCTTAGTGTCTGGTGCAATTTTCCTTTCGAAGCAGGCCTTAGATTAATTCATGAGTGATCGTAGCTTCTTGCTAGTACTGATCAGAGATGCCTTCCCTTTTTGGGATTGTGCTCTATCATCTAGTAGGCTCCTCTTTTCGTTGTATAGATTATCTATGGCCGGGGTCCACCAGACAGGTCCCCTGCCTTTGGAGGAGTGAGTCTTGTTTTTATTTGAGATAGCATGATCCGTGCATTCCAGTAGGTGTCCATAGACTGCGTTTGTAAATGATTCTGTGGTCTGAGCCATATTTACCACTGTCCCAGGGTCTTTGAAGGATACCACCACGGTTTTGAGAAGTGTGATGTTTGCTTTTGAGAAGTTCTTCACAGAGATTACCTAGGATGGGGGTGGGGATGGGATATGGATGTCCAGTAAGATAAATGTATGGTCTGGCCTTACCAATGAGGGGTATACCTCTGGTGTGGAACATAGAGTCCCCATGTTGGTGATGATCAGGTCCAATATGTTTTCCCCTCTTGTGGGTGTGGTGACCAGTTGTGCCATATCATCTGAGTTTATAAATTCTAGCAACAGTTGGACAAGGGTGTTGGGGCTTGAGTAGTATTCCCAGTCAATGTTTGGGTAGTTGAAGTCACCCAATATAATGGTGTTTGGAGAGACCTTCATATTCTCCAGTGTTCTCAGGAAAGCCGAGTGGGGTTCCTGAGTTTAGGACGGTGGTCTGTAGCAGGCTACAAACTGAAAGGCAGTTTTGCCCACTGTTAGTTGCACATGTATGGTCTCCGATGCTTTGTGCAGTGCTACTAACCTGGAGGTGCGTGTATCTGTAATGTATATGGATACTCCCCCTATTTTTGTTGGTCGGTCTGAGTTTTGTGGCCTAAAAGCATGGTATGAAGTATAACCTTGTAGTGCTAGGGTGCTTTCGGGAGCCTGAACCAGGTGTCTGTTACTGCACAGATATCGACATTCTCCATACTGAGTAGAACCTTAAGTGCATGCATTTTGAGGTTTAGACATCTGGCGTTGAGCAACATTACCCTTAGTTTCTTTTACCTTGTATTGTCTATGGAGGTGGGTTTGTCTTTTGAGCCTTGCCTAAAAAGGCACTATGGGGGTGACAAGAGCCTTAGCCAGTATTCGAAAGTCCAGGGATGACAGGTGCAAGCCGTCCCTAGTGAAGCAACGTGGCCTGTCGAACATGTCATCCCGGGCTGACAGACACTGGATCCCCTTTGAATGACACCAATATGTTAGCCAACTGTTAAAATTGATCATTTTGTCTGTATACTGTGCCATCATTCTTGGTGAGGGTAAGATGCTACACAAGGTCAGGGTCATACTGGCCTGGGCTACATGATCAGAGAGCTCCTCTATGTCTCTTGTCATGTAATCCAGGGAGAAACATCTGAGGGCATTCACACCAGCATGGACAATGATGGAGCCATATTTGTACTTGCTTTGGAGTAACCTGAGGGCATGTGTTATGTGGCGGATCCTGGCACCTAATAGACAGCTCAAAGTGACCTTCTCCTTGTTCAGCCTGGTGAGTGGGACGTCAGTGTGTCTGACAATAGAGTCACCTATTACAAGTATATTAGGTGTGTTGTTTAGCCCTAAGGGCAGTGACTGTGTGGCACACTGACTTTGTGAACTATGTGATATGTGGGTATTTTTGTGGGGTAGCAGTTGTTTGAGTGTCTACTTTGGAGGTCTCTGCTGCTTAGGCAGATTTTATTTAGAGCCTCCGAGTATGTTTTTGTGTGGTAATGTGTTTTGTTTGCTGTTGCTATAGGTCTATGTGAGACTGGATTTATGGTGTGTGTGGTTACCTTCACCATCTGATAGACTGTGCCAGTCATGGATAGAGAGAGCACAGCCTCTTGTTTGTCTATATAGTTGCATCTCTCACATATATCTGAGTTTGTTGGGAGGAGGAGAGAGTTGTCTGTGTACATAAGGCAGTTGTAACATTGCCTCAAAATTCCTATATTCACCAGCTGGACTGGAGATTACACATGAAACCGACCTTTGGACAAGCCAGGATATTATGATGAAATGCTTTGTTGACTGATCAAAAAGGATCAGTAGGGTGTTAAGTGTGTAAAAGAGTATAACAGGGGTTTAGTGCTCAGGTTTGTCAGTGGTTTGGAAAGATTATCTGTGAAGGAGTCCAGACAGAACCATGACACTTCCTTCAGCTATATCATAAATAGCAATGTACACTCATATATGACCTGAGTCAGGGCCAACTGTACCTGACTGACAATGCCAACATCCTGTTAGACAGGCCCATACATACATACCCACCTCCCACTGACAAAAGGCCCTATCATCATACCAGGAGATATCACATGTAGAATGGGTGAACAGCTCCTTCCAAAGCTGAAAACATGGCATCAATTGGATTACACTGTTTCCCTATATGTGTCATAAGTGAACTGCAGAACAAACAGACCCTGCACCTGAACAGTCTATTGAGCATCACCCTCTCTACAGGATCTGAAACTGTTGAATGGGTTAAAACAACATATGGCACACCCCACAAGTGTTGGTGCACAACAGACAATGGGAACTATAGTCCTATAAGCCTATGAAGTCTGATCTGCAAGACCATGGAGTCCATCATGATTGAAGTCATAAAGAGAGCTTTTGGAAGCCGACAAACACACAACCCTACCAACTTTGGTTTGTTCATGGGCAGATCATGGCTCTCAAACCTGCTAGACTGTTTGTAAGGCAGCCACCCAGGACATACATCACTGAAAGGAGCTACACACATCTCACATAGACTTTGAATAGCCCTTTATCAACATCCCAGACACATGGTGTATCCACAAAATCAACAATCTGTGCATAAATATGTATTGTCATATGATGGAATGGCAATTGGTCCACTGATAGATCACACAAGCTAAGAATTATGGAGTCCTGTTCAAGCTGTTAACACCTGCTGCCCCACATGGTTAATTCCTGGGATTGCATAAAACAAAGTGCACACACATTACCATGTCCAGTCTGATGATATCAACATTCTACAAATATAGCAGGAGAAAAGAAGCCACCCAATAAAGCATATAGCATGTCATGTTAATGCGTATCGCTCTAGTATCATAACATAGTTAGGTAGGGGTTTGAATCCTGCATTTGCTGCGTGTGTGTGATTTCCTTTGAGAGGAGTACCCTTTTTGGAGACTAGGAAAACACATTAAAAGAGGTAAATTCCTCTTTGGCAAGTCTGATGATGTCAGTATCCCACAAATAAAGCAGTGGAAACAAAATTTTCCAATAAAACATATAGCGCATTGTGTTAATGCATATCTCTCTAGTGTCATAATATAGTTAGGTAGGGGTTTAAATTCTGCAATTGCTGTGTGTGTGATTTTCTTTGAAAGGAGTGCCCTTTTTGGAGACTAGGAAAACACATTAAAAGAGGTAAATTCCTCTTTGACAAGTCTGATGATGTCAGTATCCCACAAATACAGCAGTGGAAAGAAAAAGCTCCCAGTAAAGCATATAGCGTTTCATGTTAATGCATATTTCTCTAGAATCATAACATAGTTAGGTAAGAATTTGAATCCTGCAATTGTTGAGCCTGTGTGTAGGGGGGGTATATGTGTGTGTGATTTCCTTTGAGAGAAGTGCCCTTTTTGGAAACTAGGCAAACACATGCAAATAGGTAAATTCCTCTTTGGCAAGTCTGATGATGTCAGTATCCCATAAATACAGCAGTGGAAGGGAAAACTCCCAGTAAAACATATAGCGCGTCATGTTAATGCATACCTCTCTAAAATCATAACATAGTTAGATAGGAGATTGAATTCTGCATTTGCTGAATCTGTGTGTGTGTGTCATTTCTTTTGAGAGGAGTGCCCTTTTTGGAGACTAGGCGAACACATGAAAATAGATAAATTCCTCTTTGGCAAGTCTGATGATGTCAGTATCCCACAAATACAGCAGTGGAAAGAAAAACTCCCAGTAAAGCACATAGCGCATTGTGTAAATGTGTACTTCTCTAGAATCATAACATAGTTAGGTAGAGATGTAAATCCTGCAATTGCTAAGTGTGTGTGGGGTGGGTATGTGTGATTTCCTTTAAGAGCAGTGCCCTTTTAGGGACTAGGAAAACACATTAAAAGAAGTAAATTCCTCTTTGGCAAGTATGATGATGTCAGTATCCCACAAATATTGCAGTGGAAATAAAAATGCCCAATAAAGCATATAGTGAGTCGTGTTAATGCGCATCTCTCTAGTATCATAACATAGTTTGGTAGGGGTTTGAATCCTGCATTTGTTGAGTGTGTGTGTGTGTGTGAGACTGTCGGTCAATGTGTTGTGGGTTTTACTTTTACTGCTGTATGACATATCAGTAAAACAGTATGTGCATTGCACACTTCAGGTATCTGTGTGGCAAATACATATATGTACATGTGAGCTCAGTTAGTTCATAGGTGTGAAGCCTGCTTTCTACATGAATACGTCTGTTGCCATTGACAGTTTGTGCTGCTGCTTCTCAGACCTTAGGTCACATATGTATGTTTGTGACAAGGATAGCCACTGTAGTGATCTGTGGCCTAGGTCATCTGTGTCACACATACCCATGACAGTTTCTATAGAATAGTGTGAGTGAGGGTTCATGCCTGGGGTATATTTCAGACATGTTCAAACACAACAAGTCTGTCAATAATGGGCATTCATTATAGGTGTACAACAACTTCGTGGATATGCATACAGACCCCTTATTGCTTATGTGATACACCGTGGGACATCAGAATACCTTTGGAAATGTGAATACCAAAGGACAGATGACAACATGTGGCTGTATGTACACACCGGTACACCTGCTACATGTTGTGGGCTACTATCTATGAGGTACTGTCAGGATACTATGTTTAGGAAATGTGGATGACTATGCTATAGTTGGCTTATAGCTTTACAGCATGGGTTGGTCAACAGGTATCTGTCTGTATGATACCCTTGTGGAGGATGTGTCTCATCTGGAGAATGTATTGTAGGCCACTGTATGGATTACCAGATGTGAACGGACATATCCCTAGTGTGTTTGCTTGTACCTAGGATGGCTACATGCCAAACAAGAGTGGTCCCATGAATGGGTGGCGGTCAATACCACTGGTTACTGGTATAGTAGAGTACCGGAAGGATTCAAATGCTACTGTGTATCCTACATCTGTGTGTTAGTTGTCAAGACATCATCTAATGATTGGTTAAAGTCAGGCTGTTGAGGTTATGTATACTACCAGAATGCAAACCAATGACCGATATTAACAATATCACCCACAGCATAGTGTCAAACCATATCATACACACATGTGTACCCAAGTTGTAACATATGTGTAGTAAAATGCATACTGGCCACCAATAGGAAATATGAAGTGTTAACACTGTGTAATACAGGACATGTCACCCTTCCCATGTGTCCAATATGCACGTACATGCAGACAGTGCACCTCCACCATGTTCACAAATGTACACCTGCAAATCTGTACTGCACACATCACACATGTACCGTCCACTCACCAACACATGCTGCCAGTACCACACACATCAGTCAAGTGGCACATGGGTGGACAATACATTTTTGGAATTAACACTGGTGTAAACAATACTACATTGATAATGATAGCTTTAATGCATCATGCCTGCTCAGATATACCTACAAGGATATCATTACACTTTACTGTTGACAACATACTAACATTGCTACACTGCTATTAGGTCACCCTGTGGATCTGCACCATGTTATCCTTTTCCTGCATCAATGTCACAAATGACAGGAGGTGGCACAGTTTCATCATATGCACAGGGTGTGTTGTTGGCTTGCCATAGCCTGACAATGACCCATCCAATCGACATGTATAGGTTCATAGGTTCATAGATTAGTACTAAGCTAACTGCCCTTGTGAGCCATTTTAAGCCTAGCCAATTATCCCTTGTGAGACTCAAACCCTGCAACTTGTGTTTGTAAGGCAAACACCTTAACCCTTTGGCCACCCTCTTGTATGTGTGTGTGTGTGTGTGTGAGTGTGTGTGTGTGTGTGTGTGTGTGTGTGTGTGTGTGTGTGTGTGTGTGTGTGTGTGTGTGTGTGTGTGTGTGTGTGTGTGTGTGACAACAGTACAGCATGGGTCAATGTTGATGTAATGTGTGTGTGTGTGTATGTGTTAGCCCTAGGTGTTTGGTTTATGTGTGTGTGCATGCACACAGTTCCACCATGTGGCTGCCAAATACGGGAGGTTGTGGGACAGCCACAGACTGTACCTGCCAGGCTGTACAGATCATTGTCTCCGGCCATGGAGACAGTACCAAGGACAGTATTGGGTTCTGAGCCGACTGGGTACTATCGTCAGAGGCAGAGGGATGTCAACTGGACCCATGACCCTGCTGGGAATGGCCAGAGCCATGTCCACGTGGTCATCTAGGACAGTCCATTGACAGCCCAGCCCCAACATTGCTGGGGCTGGTACTGCAACTACGGGAGTGGCTGGGACTTGTGTGTCATCTGCGATGACTGCCAGCTGATGATGTTGCTGGCATACATCCACATCGACGTCTCAGCCATCCTGCACTGTCCTGGCAGATGGACATTACGGAGGACATCTAGTGTCTCCCCCCAATGTCTATCAATGACCTCGGTGTAATTACGGATGACACCGGCAAGGTCACGAATACTCTCGTTGATAGCAGTGTTATGGGCCCTCTGCGCCCTTAGTCCCTGCCTGGTGTACCGTTCCATATGTGCCTGTGCCTGCATTACAGCCCGGAACATACCTGAGCTTGTGAGACCTGTGGGGGCACATCTACCAGGGGCATTATGACCAGCAGTGCTCCCACGCGAACCCCTGGACATATGCCTATGTGGTACCATTCCAGGTGTCTGGGTATGGCTGCTGTGAGGGGTTGCATGTGCCATAGATACCACACTATCCTGGTCAATGCCTACTGTATGCTGTTTTTCAGCTAATTCCATTGGTGTTGAGGGATGTATTGGCAGTATGAACGTGCACATAGATGGGGGTGGAAAGCTGTGTACTGTAGATTGGCAGACCAATGACAGACCCTGTCAAACCTGCCTGTGCCACAGCACATCTATCATCATGTCCACTATTTGTGGCAGTCACTTCAGGTTCCCTGTTGCACTCATCCAACAAAACCTCAGTACCTGTGAGAGGAAGACAAGAAACACACTTTACAATCTGTACAGGATGTTAGCACACATGAACACATGCACACATGCACACATGCACACATGAACACATGAACACATGCTTACATGAACACATGCACACATGAACACATGCACACATGAACACATGCACACATGCACATATGCACACATGCACACATGAACACATGCACACATGAACACATGCACACATGCACACAAATACACTACTCAATCAAGTTGACACACACACACACACACCAACAGCAATACAGAACATACTCATTAGTGGTTGATGGTGGAGTACAGTATCACAAGCCAAAGAGTCCTATCACATGTGTCAGCATGCATGATGTGTGTTGCTCAACAGCATGTAGTGCGAGTATAGAGAGTCCTTGTTGATAACAGTATACATGTCTTTGATGCATGTGTGTTGTTCAATGATTGGCCTCACCCTGGAACACAATGTGTACATGGACACAACATTGCTGTGCAAGTATAAAATACTTCCCAATGTCCTGTGCACCATCACTCATAGGTATACATACCATGATCGGATGCCCACACACACCAACAGCAATACAAAACATACTCATTAGTGGTTGATGGTGGAGTACAGTATCACAAGCCAAAGAGTCCTATCACATGTGTCAGCATGCATTATGTGTGTTGCTCAGCAGCATGCAGTATGAGTATAGAGAGTCCTTGTTGATAACAGTATACATGTCTTTGATGCATGTGTGTTGTTCAATGATTGGCCTCACCCTGGAACACAATGTGTACATGGACACAACATTGCTGTGCAAGTATAAAATGCTTCCCAATGTCCTGTGCACTATCACTCATAGGTATACATACCATGATCGGATGCACACAACTATCAGGTGTATAGCAATGAATGCTATGTGTAGTACTGTAGTTACTTTAACTGGATGTAGTGTAGTACCATGAGTCATCATCAGGCAGCATCATGTGGTCACTCAAGGCCACTAATGTATGCCACACTGGTAACTATCTTGCTGTACCTGACCTGCACCACTTTGACTACATTAACTATTTCACAGCCAGTTGTTACATGGGTATGTAAGGTGTTCAATAGGGAGCATTGTCTAACATGAATGTGTTGTGTGTTGAAGCGTGTCACACCGCCCCATGATAGGCCTCTACCCCTCAGGTATAGTATGTGTGCTGTGTTGATGACATTTGGGATACTGGAGTCTGACCTTACAGCAGGTGTCTACATACGCCATGTGTATCATATTAACACTTACTGCATATGACAAAGTGGTGTATGTTGTGTGTATGTGTATTGACTCTGTCTATACAATGTCCACTACAGTGTACCACAATTGGTTGGGATGCTCTGTGTATTGCATGTGTTTGAGGCAGCTACTCATGTTACTGGGATGTGCATAGTCCCACAGAGAGCATGCAGAGCATGCATTATGTGTAGGTGTTTTACATGTGTATATGGCCTACAACTCTCCTATGACATGCACATGTTATATGCTATATTAAATGTAGATCACTCACCAGCATGGGTCTGCTGTCTTGCTATCACACCAGAGGGACCTACAAGGATATGAGACAGTTTGTCAGTGTCAACAACTATGGAATTGTTGCTGTGAGTTTGCAATTCTACAGTAGTGCAACAGGTGACAGTCACAGACATACAGATTATGTACCAAATTATCAGTATTACATGACAACAGACTCCACATCTTCTAAATACACAGTACACATCTGATAAAAGCATGTTCTAACAATTGAGCTAACAGTAGTCTACAGATATGCCATGTTACTTGCACGCTCTGAGTCGACGTGCTGGGGGACTCAGGCTTCCATGATGACACATGTCTGTTGTAGTGGATGGCCAAGAGCCACCACCCTGAGGAGCAGCTCTTCCACTCTGGTGAGGGGTGGATGTGTTGCTGTACCACCACCTATGGCAAGCTGCTGTCTGTGGACATCGGAGGCATGCTGCTGGACATGTCTGATTAAATCACTGCAGTGGTGGCGTACCTGCTCATAAGTCCGGTTATGCATGCCTACATCATTAACCCGATGGACAACATCCTCCCACAGTGCAGTGCGCCCATGCTGGTCCTGGCTCGTTCTGGAGAACAGCAGGTTGTGATGTTGTATTAGGGCGTCTAGGATAACTTCCTCCTCTTCAGGGGAATACGCAGGTTTTCGATTGTGAGACATGTCCTTAGAAGACAACAAAACAATAATTGTGAGCAAGTCATGTGGCACACTTAACATTCTAAAGTACAGACATCAATGAAATGCCATATATAGCAACCTATTGGCTGTCAGCAGATACACACTTTTAATACCACATATCACAGCTCAGCCCACAACTGCCTGACAGTGCCTGACACATACTATATACAAAACCATGTTCTGCACAGCAACAAAGTGAAACCAGTATGTAAGACTATACAACAGTACATGGCACACTGTATGTGACACAATGCACCACCTAGCCACAGGAGGTATATATCAAGCTAATGGATGGAGAATGATGTCACCCATTGCAATGAATGTAAAGTACAGTTACAGTATTACCAGTATATCACAGCAGTCATTGATGCCAAACCCCTGCCTAACATATGTGCACAGTTGTTGATATAGGTGGCATACTGCTATAGTAGTCTATACATGTTCCTAGATACACACATATACCCTGTAACACAGATATGATTGAGGGCATGGTACAGGCATAATTGCAGACATCAGACATACATACAACACACAAATGTATGCCAACCCAGATGAGCTTTACCTGTGTACCATTCAGTACTGTGTGTCACTACTTACAAAACCATATGCCTGAGGTATGTAATCTGTGAGAACTACAGGGATGACACAAAACAGTGTTTCCAAGCAATGTGAACATACACCATACTGTTCTGTTTAGGCCTACAGCTTCAGGTAGTACTACAGTTCATATGGGAGTTGGATTCATCAGCAGTACCACTCACTAAGCATACATGTATTGCTTTAGCCTACAATGGGACACCACAGTCGACAACACGGGACTACATCACACCATATGCCATACTACTTTTTCTGCCTAGCAATAGCATACACATCTTTTCTGTGATCACAGCTAGGACACAAACTACCATGACAGAAACAATGTCACACTAGGCTATCACACCTTTACAGACCTTGCACACAATCACCAACACATTCACCATCACACTCAGTCAACCTCACATAGCAATTATTGCACTAAGTACATGTGTGTGTGCTTCGTGCCATGGGTAGATAATACGGTATTGGCCCTAGGGCGTACAGCAGCCGAGCCATATGCTACCCTGGCCTTTGACACACATGTAATTTAACTTCACTTGCCCCTGTCAACCAGAGCCACAGAGGTGATTCCCGGGGTGTATTTCCTATCTCCCAAACAATCATCAGGAGTATTTATGACAACTGCTAATGAGGAGCTTTGTTTGCTATTGACAGGTGGTTTGTTCCAGAGTATGGCATGTCTCTGAGTTAGGACTCTATCCCTCCAGCATGTGCTGTTTATTGTGACGACAAGGTGTAGGGCCCTGGAGCATGTATCTGGGAGGGATTGTAATATGTTTACGTGGAGGATGTCCAACAGCTATGGGTGTGACATAGCTCAGTATGTTAGGCAGAGGTCATGTCTGGGTAGGTATGCAACACAGAGTAGCTGTGGTTTTGTGAGACAGTCTGCATAGGGCATCTGTTTGAGGCCAGTATTACTCTTTGTGAGGTATGTATTTGGCCTTTCCAGTTGCTGTAGTTGGCATTGTACTCTTTAATGGGTTTTAAGTGTGATACGTAGAGGCGAACATTAACCTCTATTTCCCTAGATGACACACCTTTTGTGATGACGTGTACCACGTAGACAGAGTACATGACCAGTGTGGCAATGTGATTATCAAAGGGGATGCTACTGTCCACTTGTGTCCCATGTTCCCTTATCACACCTTCGGTGTTAGGTAGACTACCACCTATGTGGTAGTTAATGGGTACAGTGTTCTGGCAAGAAGGTATAGCACTGCAGTGTCAACACTGAGTTTCAGTCCGTACCTATATATATGTGTGTGTGTGTGTGTATGTATATATATATAGATATATAAATATATATATATATATATCTATATATATACATATACACACACACGCATACATACACACATATATATAAACATACATTGCTGTACATATAGATGTACATATAGTCAAATATACAGTCCACTGTTCATGGTGGGAATAGCACTTATGCGACAGTTGTGAGATATACAGTTATGCAATAATATTGCACAGCATTGTGCAGACTGCATTGAAGGTGTCCTCTGCCCATGTATCTTTAGCAGGCCTCACTGGCTACAACACTGCATAAATGACACAGCATACCCACAGCGTTTAACTACCACATGTCATATACCAGCAATGCATGCTATTGTCTTTTCCACACACTACAACCTACATAGACATATGCACATAACAACCTTCAACAACGTATATATGTACACCCTTCAAAAACAGTTGCAGTATGTCCCTTGCCCTATGCACATGTACAGATACATAGAGATACGTACTGCTGCCACATATGGATGATTCACAGTATGATGAGTACTCTTCATAAACATCTACTACATGCCAGCAAATACATATGTGTTACATACCTTTTGTTTGTATTGCTGTCCTCAGATTGTTTTTAAATGTTACGTTTTTTTTTTTCCTTTTGCTTTTCTCTGTCTGTTACTCTTTATTTTTCTGTGTTACTCTGTCTGTCTGTGTCTCTGTCTCTGTCTCTGTCTCTATCTATCTATCTATCTATCTATCTATCTATCTATCTATCTATCTATCTATCTATATATCTATCTATCTATCTATCTATCTATCTATCTATCTATCTATCTCTCTCTCTCCCGCTCTCTCGCTCTCTTGCTGCAATGAGATTATTGCATGTGTAGACAGCAGGTACAGCCTGCTTTTCTAGGTATCTGCACATCTGCATGTGATGGCCTCTGCACCAATTTGTGCCCACCATTCAGTAATTGCATGCAGCCTGCTGTGTGGTAATTGCAGTACTCACTGTCTTACCAGCCCACTGCTATAAAATGCTAGGTTAGGTAGGCGTAGCCCTTTCAGCTTTCCAAAGTGGGGCCCATGCTTGTTGCTATGGACACCGTTGTGTCAGTCAGAAGGTTGGTATACTTCTTATCTCTGAAGCTAGTGTTGTAGCCAGTGATTTGCATGTTGTACTCAAACCTGAATGTTGCTGCTTCTAGTACACACTTGTCAGTGTAGACTTTTACTCACCCCTCCACATGCTTACACAAGATACATGGGAGCATGTACTTTATTTTCTAATTAGACAATTAACTGCCATACAAAAGTAGTTATTGCAATGTGTTCCTCTGGCACATGAACTGTTTGTGAACTACTATACTGTACATATTAATTACCTCACTTCTGAACAGTTTGTTGTTTATTTGTTTTGACATTACCACAGGCTGCTCAAGACAACTGGACACATTTCAATACTGAGTATGCATACCTACATCCTTGGTAGAACCTGAATACACAGGTATATTGTTCTTTTGGGTAGAGGTGCAAAAGTACAGAGAGCATTATATATTATTGTGTGATGTTTATCTTGCTGAACATACAGGGTTGCTGTGTACCTGTTAGTCTAATAAGGCAAATAGTCTGTCTGCATAGCTCCCACTTGTGGACATATCCAGATAGTAGCCAGAGGTTGGCCTGTTATTCTTTGTCTGTGCACTACACCAGTCTTTTCTGCACTGGAACAGTGGCATTGTCACAGTTGGTTGCTAACAGTACATGGCTACATCCTTTGATATTTCTGTGTTGTACTCCTACATAAGGGTATGCTTGTGGGACTCATTCCAAAGCTATCTGCAGAGTGTGTAACAGCAGACAAGCTGTAATGCCTGTGTGTTTTTGCCTCTGCCAGGCCTCTGATACACTCAGGTATATATTTGAACAGCCTCAGGGAAAGGTACATTTAAGTGGGGTACACCTGTAATATATTACAGACATTAAGTTGAGACTGTGAGGGGAATCAGGGCATATGTATTAATACACCTTTCCTGGCGTGCATGCAGTGTGTACTATTACTTATTGACATTATTCATTAAGTGTAATTCCCTACTCTTCGGCCTACTGTCAGTACTTTTCAGAGGGATTCTGAGGGACAAATCTAACATTTGTTTAGGAATCAGGGACATCCCTGAAAAGCAGTCACAGTTGGGAAGTATGGCCTCTGCCCTATTCAAATATGCCAGTGTTTATCCTGCTCTAATACTGTGTGGGGTTTGTAAAAGTGCTACTGTAACATTATTTCCTGCTAGAAGTGCTGGTTCTCTTTTCACAGTCATGTCATGCAATTCCACAAGAACTGCTGGTAAAGATCCGCAGAACAAGATTTGTATTATGACATTCCTATTTTCCCTTTACATTTACTCATTGTAATGCATGATATATTTATTACAGCACCAACTTGCTGTAAATCTACTGTGGCCTAGTGATACTTCATGCAGTCTAGTGTGTCCAAGGTCCGGGGTTTGAGGCTGACAGAGGTGTTTTATTTTGCTGCTCAGCAGAACAAGGGCCCTGCCATGCAGAGTGACTAAGGCACTTTTAAGCAGTTGTAAACAGGTTTGCACAGGTTTGCATGATGCTTAGCAATGCTTAGCTAAGCACACACATGCGCACACTCACTCAAACCCGCTAACTACTGCTTAAAAGTGCTTACTCCTGCTAACCCCTGCGCTAATTTGTTTGAAAGAAAAGAAAATGGGGAGATAGGAAAGTGGTGAAAAAGGGGGCACAAAGAGGGAAAGACAGTAGGAAAACAAGCTCAGGATGTGCAGGACGGGTGTAGGGAAAGTCCATAGCTGCCCATTTCTTTACCAGCAACAGCTGTGCATATGCAATATATTTGGAGTGAAATTTGAAACCTTTCACCCCTGGGAGAGGGGTGAGGACAACAAAGTATGTTGTACTGCCAATTATAATTATCAGTTTACATGTCCAGTGGACCTGTGTGCAAAATGGGCAGCTATGTATGTGGTGTAATTTTTTTGTGGGTACAGATTGCCCTTTTTTTTTTTTCAGGTGAGAGTGGAAAGTGAGGTAGAGGAAGTAGGTATATTTGGGGAGGTAGGGTGGGGATGTAAACAGTAAGACAAACAAGACACATACAGGGGCGGTGTATGACACATGGGGTGGGTGAACACAACTGACGGGGACGGATGTTTGGAAATCACAAGCCCATGAGCCCACAGATGGTAACAGTGGAACTGAGATCCCCACCCATGGGCAGTCACCACTGCACCTTCACAGCCCCGAGGGTGGCTGTGCTGGGGGCTGTGTAGGACAGGCAGGCTCACCCATGAGACGCACCACTCTCGCCTCTAGCTGGCATAGAGGATCAGTGACTGAACGCTGGATCTCCCTATGCACCACAATCTGGACCCTTCGAAGGGTGACAGATGGCCCTTCTCCGCCCATGCTTGCATGGGGGGGACAAGCCCCATCCCCTGCAGTGCTTCCACATGAAGGTGGCACAGGACCAATAGAGGAGGGGAGACCGGGCTGGGTACCGTACCTCCTGGTGCCAGGTGCACTAGCCAGCTGAGGAGGGACAGGTGGTTCAGCTGGGATAGTTATCTCTCTCCTTTAGAGGGGAGTGAAGTTTGCACTGAACTACCATCTGCCAGTATGTTGGCAATGTCTGGTTTAGTGATTTTTGTATCATTTTGGACTAATACTGAGCATATCTGGGAGTTTCCACCCAGGTTCCTAACAGCTGAAAAAGGCCTTATGATTTGTGCTTGAATCCATGGCAATTTTTCTCTCAAAATTGGCCTTAGTTGATTTTATGAGTGCTTTCGTATTTTTTACTAATAATGATCAGGGGTGACTTCCTTTTATGGATTTTTGTTCTACTCATGTAATAGCTTTCTCCCTCTTATTGTAAAGTTTGTTACAATGAAGCTGGGGTCCACCAGACTGGATGTTTGCCCTTTTGTGGAAAGAGTCTTGGTTTTATTTGGGATTACCCTGATCCATGCAGTCCTGGAGGTGTTCATAGAAGGCATTTTGTAAGAGCTTTCCGCATAACTTGGGTTGTGGTTTCCACTGGCTCAGGGGCCTTGAAGGATACCACACCACCAGTCTTAGCAGTAGTAGTGGAGTTTGCTTTAGAAGTTCTTCACTATGGTCTTTGATGTTTTTGGGGTAGGGGAGGGGATAACGGGATGGATTTCCAGTGAGATTAGTTTATGATCAGATCTCACCAATGAGGGGATATATGCTTCGGTGTGGAGCATTTTGTCCCCATGTTTGTGACAGTAGGATCTAGTATATTTTTCTTCTCCTCATTACAGGAACAGTGACTAGCTGTTCCATGGCATTTGAATTTATGAACTCCAGGGAACTTGGGTTGGTATGCTTCTTATCTCTGAAGCTAGTGTGTTGTAGCCAGTGATTTGCATGTTGTTGTACTCAAACCTGAATGTTGCTGCTTCTAGTACACACTTGTCAGTGTAGACTTTTTACTCACCCCTCACATACTTACACAAGATACATGGGGAGCATGCACTTTCTTTTCTAATTAGACAATTAACTGCCATACAAAAAGTAGTTATTGCAATGTGTTCCTCTAGCACATGAACTGTTTGTGAACTACTATACTGTAAATATTAATTACCTCACTTCTGAACAGTTTGTTGTTTATTTGTGTTGACATTACCACAGGCTGCTCAAGACAACTGGACACATTCAGTACTAGGTATGCCTACCTACATCCCATAGAGGTAGAGCCTGAATACACAAGGTATATTGTTCTTTTTGGGTGCGGGGTGCAAAAGTACAGAGAGCATTATATATTATTGTGTGATGTTTATCTTGCTGAACATACAGGGTTGCTGTTAGCCATGTTAGTCTAATAAGGCAAATAGTCTGTCTGCATAGCTCCCACTTGTGGACATATCAGATAGTGCCAGAGGTTGGCCTGTTATTCTTTGTCTGTGCACTACACCAGTCTTTTCTACTGGAACAGTGGCATTGTCACAGTTGGTTGCTAACAGTACTATGTCTACATCCTTTGATATTTCTGTGTTGGGACTCCTACATAGAGGTATGCTTTGGGACTCATTCCAAAGCTATCTGCAGAGTGTGTAACAGCAGACAAGCTGTAATGCCTGTGTGTTTTTGCCTCTGCCAGGCCTCTGATACACTCAGGTATATTTTTGAGGAGCCGCAGTGAATGATACATTTAAGTGGGGTACACCTGTAATATATTACAGACATTAACTTGAGACTGTAGCTGTGGGGAATCAGGGCATATGTTATTAATACACCTTTCCTGGCGTGCATGCAGTTGTGTACTATTACTTATTGACATTATTCATTAAGTGTAATTCCCCACTCTTGACCTACTGTCAGTACTTTTCAGAAGGATTCTGAGGGACAAATCTAACATTTGTTTAGGAATCAGGGACATCCCTAGCAGTCACAGTTAGGAAGTATAGCCTCTGCCCTATTCAAATATGCCAGTGTTTATCCTGCTCTAATACTGTGTGGGGTTTGTAAGAGTGCTACTGTAACATTATTTCCTGCTAGAAGTGCAGTTCTCTTTTCACAGATCATGTCATGCAATTCCACAACAACTGCTGGTAAAAGATCCGCAGAACAAGATTTGTATTGTATGACATTCCCTATTTTCCCTTTACATTTACTCATTTGTAATGCATGAGTATATTTTAATTACAGCACCAACTTGCTGTAAAATCTACTGTAACCTAGTGATACTTCCATTGCAGTCTAGTGTGTGTCAAGGTCCGGGTTTGAGACTGACAGAGGTGTTTTATTTTGCTGCTCTCAGCAGAACAAGAGGGGCCCTTCCGTGCAGAGTGACTAAGGCACTTTTAAGCAGTTGTAAGCGGGTTTGCACAGGTTTTAAGCGATGTAGCAATAGCTTAGCTAAGCACACACATCGCAGCACACTCACTCAAACCCACTAACTACTGCTTAAAGAGTGCTACTCCTGCTAACCCCTGCGCTAATTTGTTTGAAAGAAAATGGGAGATAGGAAAGTGGTGAAAAAGGGGGCACAAAGAGGGAAAGACAGTAGGAAAACAAGCTCGGGATGTGCAGGACAGGTGTAGGAAAGTCCATAGCTGCCCATTTCTTTACCAGCAACAGCACATGCATATGCAATATATTTGGAGTGAAATTTGAAACCTTTCACCTCTGGGAGAGGGGTGAGGACAACAAAGTATGTTGTACTGCCAATTATAATTATCAGTTTACATGTCCCGAGTGGACCTGTGTCCCAAAATGGGCAGCTATGTATGTGGTGTAATTTTTTGTGGGTACAGATGCAGCCCTTTTTTTTTTTTTTTTCAGGTGAGAGTGGAAAGTGAGTTAGAGGGAAGTAGGTATATTTGGGGAGGTAGGGTGGGGATGTAAACAGTAAGACAAACAAGAAGAGCAGCATACAGGGGAAGCTGATTGCATGACACATGGGGTGAGTGAACACAACTGTGAGCAAGGGACGGATGTTTGGAAATGTATGAAGCCCACTTGAGCCCTGAATGGTAGCTGAGTGGAACTAGGGATCCCCCACCCACCCAGGGCAGTCACCACTGCACCTTCACAGCCCGAGGGTGGCTGTGCTGGGGGCTGTGTGGGACAGGCAGGCTCACCCATGAGATGCACCACTCTGCGCCAATAGCTGGCATAGAGGATCAGCGACTGAGCAGCTGGATCTCCACTATGCACCACAATCTGAGACCAGCTTGAGAAGGGTGACAGATGGCCCTTCTCCACCAATACTTAACGCCATGGGGGACAAGAATCCATCCCCTGCCCAGGTGCTTCCCACATGAGAGGTGGCACAGGACCAATAGAGGAGGGAGCCGGGCTGGAGTACCGTGCACCTCCTGGTGCCAGGTGCACTAGCCAGCTGAGGAGGGACAGGGTGAGTCAGCTGGGAGACTAGCCTTCCCACCTCACCCGTTCTGTGATTAGGTGTGTGTTAATTACAACATAAACAACAGCATTCCAAATTAGTGCTATAACAGCATGCAGTTATATTCCCATTAACCCAACACACCAAAGGTTTCAACAGTTAGACAGCAAAACTGCTACAGCACATATATTGAATGACAGTGGACATTCAACGGTAGCATGGGGATGATTGGTGGCAACGAAACCACGTTGGCCAATTGTTTGAACAGGGCACATGCATCAAAGTGAATGCAGATATTTATAGAACAATAGGACATATGTCCCAACAAATGTTTGAGGATTACACCCATTGGGTGTGTGTAATTGCATTGTTTATGCACATACAATGGGGTGTAGAAAACCTCAATTAACATCTTATAACTACTTTTTAGTCTACCTGCATTCCATGTTTTGCGGTGTATATCCCTACATGTATTACACTTGCCAACATACGTGGGTTATGTAATGGGTTTGGCTAGTTCATTATACCTGACCTATATCTGACAACCACTTACGCTTTGTCAAGAGATGCAGATGTTGCTGCTACATAGTTATTGATTTTATTTATATTTCTTTATCTACATATCTGGATGTATTTACCATGACATTTCAGTTAAATTTGTAAGAACCCTAGGCAAATAGTCTGTCTGCATAGCTCCCACTTGTGGACATATCCAGATAGTAGCCAGAGGTTGGCCTGTTATTCTTTGTCTGTGCACTACACCAGTCTTTTCTGCACTGGAACAGTGGCATTGTCACAGTTGGTTGCTAACAGTACATGTCTACATCCTTTGATATTTCTGTGTTGTACTCCTACATAAGGGTATGCTTTTGGGACTCATTCCAAAGCTATCTGCAGAGTGTGTAACAGCAGACAAGCTGTAATGCCTGTGTGTTTTTGCCTCTGCCAGGCCTCTGATACACTCAGGTATATATTTGAACAGCCTCAGGGAAAGGTACATTTAAGTGGGGTACACCTGTAATATATTACAGACATTAAGTTGAGACTGTGAGGGAATCAGGGCATATGTATTAATACACCTTTCCTGACGTGCATGCAGTGTGTACTATTACTTATTGACATTATTCATTAAGTGTAATTCCCCACTCTTCGGCCTACTGTCAGTACTTTTCAGAGGGATTCTGAGGGACAAATCTAACATTTGTTTAGGAATCAGGGACATCCCTGAAAAGCAGTCACAGTTGGGAAGTATGGCCTCTGCCCTATTCAAATATGCCAGTGTTTATCCTGCTCTAATACTGTGTGGGGTTTGTAAAGTGCTACTGTAACATTATTTCCTGCTAGAAGTGCTGGTTCTCTTTTCACAGTCATGTCATGCAATTCCACAACAACTGCTGGTAAAGATCCGCAGAACAAGATTTGTATTATGACATTCCTATTTTCCCTTTACATTTACTCATTGTAATGCATGATATATTTATTACAGCACCAACTTGCTGTAAATCTACTGTGGCCTAGTGATACTTCATGCAGTCTAGTGTGTCCAAGGTCCGGGGTTTGAGACTGACAGAGGTGTTTTATTTTGCTGCTCAGCAGAACAAGGGCCCTTCCGTGCAGAGTGACTAAGGCACTTTTAAGCAGTTGTAAGCGGGTTTGCACAGGTTTGCGCGATGCTTAGCAATGCTTAGCTAAGCACACACATGCGCACACTCACTCAAACCCACTAACTACTGCTTAAAAGTGCTTACTCCTGCTAACCCCTGCGCTAATTTGTTTGAAAGAAAAGAAAATGG
Source organism: Protopterus annectens (assembly GCF_019279795.1). NCBI lineage: Eukaryota > Metazoa > Chordata > Ceratodontiformes > Protopteridae > Protopterus > Protopterus annectens. Next base: position 1,422,729,450 of record NC_056746.1, on the reverse strand, counting down.
GGAGATAGGAAAGTGGTGAAAAAGGGGGCACAAAGAGGGAAAGACAGTAGGAAAACAAGCTCGGGATGTGCAGGACAGGTGTAGGGAAAGTCCATAGCTGCCCATTTCTTTACCAGCAACAGCTGTGCATATGCAATATATTTGGAGTGAAATTTGAAACCTTTCACCTCTGGGAGAGGGGTGAGGACAACAAAGTATGTTGTACTGCCAATTATAATTATCAGTTTACATGTCCAGTGGACCTGTGTCCAAAATGGGCAGCTATGTATGTGGTGTAATTTTTTGTGGGTACAGATCGCCCTTTTTTTTTTCAGGTGAGAGTGGAAAGTGAGTTAGAGGAAGTAGGTATATTTGGGGAGGTAGGGTGGGGATGTAAACAGTAAGACAAACAAGACGCATACAGGGGCGGTGCATGACACATGGGGTGAGTGAACACAACTGACGGGGACGGATGTTTGGAAATCGCAAGCCCATGAGCCCACAGATGGTAACAGTGGAACTGAGATCCCCACCCATGGGCAGTCACCACTGCACCTTCACAGCCCCGAGGGTGGCTGTGCTGGGGGCTGTGTAGGACAGGCAGGCTCACCCATGAGATGCACCACTCTCGCCAATAGCTGGCATAGAGGATCAGCGACTGAACGCTGGATCTCCCTATGCACCACAATCTGGACCCTTCGAAGGGTGACAGATGGCCCTTCTCCACCCATGCTTGCATGGGGGGGACAAGTCCCATCCCCTGCAGTGCTTCCACATGAAGGTGGCACAGGACCAATAGAGGAGGGGAGCCCGGGCTGGGTACCGTACCTCCTGGTGCCAGGTGCACTAGCCAGCTGAGGAGGGACAGGTGGGTCAGCTGGGACTGGCCTTCCCATACGTTCTGTGATTAGGTGTGTTTAATTACAACATAAACAACAGCATTCCAAATTAGTTGTAACAGCATGCAGTTATATTCCCATTAACCCAACACACCAAGGTTCCAACAGTTGAACAGCAAGCATAACACATGCATATATTGAATGACAGTGGACATTCCAACAGCATGCAGGGATGATTGGTGGCAACAGGCCACTATGATTGTGGTGTTTGAACAGGGCACATGCATCAAAGTGAATGCAGATATTTATAGAACAATAGGACATATGTCCCAACAAATGTTTTGAGATTACACATACCCATTGATGTGTGTAATTGCATTGTTTATGCACATACAGTAGGGTGTAGAAAGAAACCTCAATTAACATCTTATAACTACTTTTAGTCTACACTACATTCCTATTGACTGCAGGTGTATATCCCCTACATGTATTATTACACTTGCCAACATGCATTAGGTTGTGTAATGGGTTTGGCTAGTTCATTATATACCTGACCTATATCTGACATACTAACTGTCCAAGATGCAGATGTTACTGCTACATAGTTATTGATTTTATTTATATTTCTTTATCTACATATCTGGATGTGTTCACATGACATTTTCAGTTAAATTTGTAAAGAACCCTACATTTTGAGTAGCACACTCACATTTCTGGGGGACAAATTAACAAGCTACTCATGTGCCAGATATACTTATGCATGCCAGTCATTAACTGACTGTAGCTTCACAGCTACTGGCACTTCCATCAACCACTTTAGATGGGACTGCCCAACTGTGGGTTGCCAGCACTTATTAAAACAGTACTATTTGTATAATGCAAGGGTACAACAACATTTCAAAGTAAGTGACGCAAACACACTCTAGATTTTATACCTTTATTAACTACATTACACACTTTTCCACAGGCTCTCTCCTTTATTTGATATTACAGTGCATATGGAAGACATATTCAAGACATATTATACATTTATTAATAGGTTAGAACACTCTTTTTTCAGGCTCACACACTTATTTTATATGACAGTACATGCATAGATATTATTCTGGACATATTTTACCTTTCTTAATGGGTTACTACACTCTTTATCTGTCTCTCTGACTTATTTTATGTAACAGTACATGCAAAGGAATTATTCGGGGCATTTTATGGCTGTATTATTGGGCTACAACACTTTCTTTCAGGCTCTCTCACATATTTTATATAACAATACATGCAGAATAATTACTAACCTGCCTGGTGGCGCAGCCTTAGCAGCCTATCTGCATAGGCTTGCTGATTCACAGCATGGACACCTGCAGCTGTGAAGTAAATGAAGGGATATTGAGACATACCTATCCATTATATAGAATACATGAGCATGTCATACATACTGCATTCCATGGCTACCTACTCAGTAGTGGGGCATCTTGCATCCCACGGGCCTCCTGTATCCATTGGTTCAGTAGGTCCTGCTTCCATCTCTTCAGGTCTGCATGGTGGTGACGGACCTGCTCACCAGTCCAAGGAATGCCTGTGACACTGGTGAGGTCATGAGCTAACCGGTTCCAAGCCTCTGCTTTGTACTCCATCCCTTGGAACTGGTCCTGCAGGAGTCTTGACTCATGATGGTGGACAAGGAGCCAAACCATGTATTTTGACTCCTCGATGCCCCAGCGTTGCACTCGAAAGCATGTACCCTCTCCAGCCCCAGCCATTTTAACTGTAGATGGGAGCTACAATCATTTATGGTGAGTATTCCCGCCTATGGGGCTTAAATATGCTGCATTTACGGCACTTTTTTGTAATTGGCCATTTTTGAAAATTCTCGGCTGACTGCAGACCTGCTTAGCAATGGTTAATCTACCATTTATAAGTATATGTATGTTAACAGTGGTTGTTTATCCTAAGCTGTCATGGCTTAGTGGTTCAGTACTTTGATTATGGTGCACAGTGTCCCGGGTTCGAACCTTGTCATTGCTTTTTATTTTACTACTGTCCAGGCAGGCTAGGGGGTGTGGCTGTGTTTAGGCAACTTTGCTCTACGTTGCTCCATGTTGCCCTACAGTGCACTGGTTGGCGTGACGCGCACCTCCACGCAAACCGATTGTGCTGGGTAAAGCGCTATTTAGCTATGGGCAACTCTATTGAACTGGGTAAAGAGCTGCTTATCTACGGGCAAATATATTTCGCTGGGTAAAGCGTTGCTTAACTGCTGGCAATTATATGTCAGGATCCTTTATAAATATATATTTTGTTCACTGATACATAGGCCATTTCAATTCTTTTTAGTAAAATTTTAATCATATATGTCAAGAATTATTTCATATACTAATTTAAAACATAAAATAGGAAGGGGACTGGTGGGATTTGAACCGTGAATGCCTTTTCTTTGTGCGAAGGCTCTTCCACTACGCTACTGCTATTTGGTGTAATTGGCATAAAACTTCCTTATTATGCTCTTCCATGTCGAGATTGCTAACTGCAGCTGAGCAATGGGCACACCCGTGCACACACATGCAAATACAGGCAGCTATATCGGGAATTAGAAAAAAAAATTAAAGTTTTACCTTGTATAACTGTGCTGAGGTTTACAATGTCAGGGAGTGTGGTGTTGGGTATGTGGACATTTGAGCGGACCCGCTCTTGTGTGTTGACATTTTACAATTCAGACACTTGCAGGGGCATGGACTTTTGGACTGCTCGGCAGTCGGACACGCCCCCTGCTTTCCTGCACGGTCCGTGTTAGATTTGGAGTGGAGTCAGCGTGCCCTCATGAATATTCATGGCATGCTGATGTCATACCGTTCAACTGCAGTCTCCAAGTAAGACTTATTTAGTCTTACACGGAGGATTCGTGAATCCGGGGTTTAATTTTGGACACAGCTCCCTCTGTACTTTATCCCACTTTTACCTCAGACAGATTCTCTGCAACACACAGTAAAAATTGGCACTTGTGGCAAATACTGTGCTCTGAAGATTGTGCAACTACATATGTAATCAGTACAAGTTTTACAGTGTGTGTGTGTGTGTGTGTGTGTGTGTGTGTGTGTGTGTGTGTGTCTACAAAATCAAGTATGCATAGCTTACAGAACAGATGTACTGTATTAATTCTACTTGGGAAGATTTTAACATGGGATAGGATGCCCACATCCGCTTATAGCACTTTTACCACATACATCTTTTCTGCATCACACTGATGATGTCACCATGTCAAAAGTGCACCCTCTAGCCTTACAAGTCAGACTTCTCATGTGACACTTGTGGCTAGTTCTGTGATCTATTGGCAGTGTAACTAGAAAAGCAGGGGGTTTGAATCCAAGATTGGTTAAGTAATGTGACTGTGTATACTGTCATCTGCAATTATGCCAATGACGACACCCCTATGTAAAATTTCACTTAGACATATTTTCACTGGCAGATGGCTATCTTATAAATTTATATTACCCCCAGGTAATAACCAGTTTTGGAAACACAATTGTTACACCATGCTATCAAAAATGAACTATTTCACAGTTGTAGTATGAATTATCCTGTAGCATTGGCTGTTGACAGTGTGCTTTCAAGACTGCATAGCTAAAAAGAGCAAGGGTTTTAATCCAGCAATGTTTGCGTTTTGAATACACTTTTAGTGTGAGTGTGTGTTTCTCTGTTGTGCTGTGCAAATAAGGCTTCTAATGCATGTAGTATGTGCAGCTGTGTGTTGGTACTGTGCATTTCAACCAACTCCATACCATTTTAGAAGAGCATTAATATATTAAAGAATGGTGATGTCATCCATTCAAATGTGCAGTGTCATCATTGTAAACTAACTTCTCATGTGGTGTGTGTGATTCATCAAGTGTTCTGTTTCTTATGAGCTTAGATAGTTTGTTAAAATCCAGCCATTATTCTCAACTTTTATTCTGAAAAAAAATATATAAACTCATTTTGTAATTTCTTGACAGTGAAACAGTTGTTATGTGAATGTCATTGTTTAAGTACTTCTGCAGCACTTGAATTTAGTAATGATTTGTATAGCATATCTACATAGAGTGCAGTTCAGTTCTGGACAAAGTTGTTGTACAAAACAACAGGAAAAGTTTCTTTGACCAAGAAACATTGATACTGCAATGGTCATAATTGTGTGAACATCAACATAGTTACCTCCTTATCATCATTCTGACAAAAATCAAACTGCACAATTTATCATCAAATATCCTTTATTACTTGACACATTCATTTAATTTATTTGTGACAAGAGCTATTGCTATGTCATGTGGCAGATGCAGTCAATACATGGTCCTATAGAATGTATAGTATGACAGGCAGGGGTTTGAGTCTGGTAATATCTGTCTGTCAGATAACTGTGTCAGACAGGAGTGACTTAAGCAAAGAAGACATTTATGGCACAGTCAGAAGGCAACAGATTTAAGGCATCACCATCTAAGGTAGGAGGTCCATATCCATTACAGTAGGGAACTGCTGTAAGTCCTACACGTGTATTCATCATGACAGACACAGTATGACTGTGTCTGTGGCATCACATGTTGATATGCATTTTCTGATATCTGTCTTGGCATGTGTTTGAGTCTGGCAGGATGCAAATGTTGCTCATGTCACTGACTGTTCCCAGGCATTACTTAATCTGCAGATAAGAATGCACTGTATTGCATGTCACCGTCAAAACATTCATTTATTACTGTAATTGTGTTCTTCACACTGTACATCTTTATAGGACATGATGGCTTACATAACATTCCTTACTATATGACATAATGCAGGATCATCATTGTGAGAGAAATATGTATTCACATATATAGTAAAACATGTATTCATATATGTTTTAGCATTATGCTTGCTGCATTAGATGCCTAAAAGGGTTAACACATTTATTCTGCTACAGGCTTGAAAATAATTGCATGTACTTTCTGACTTTGCTTCTTGTCAGCTCAGTGAATGACCTTGTTCATACACTGAGAAACAGATGATTTTGCTAACATTAGGAAAAGGAACAATACAGTATTCTGAAATGTTACTAGACTTAAGCAAATAACCTTGTTCATACTGCAGCTGTAGATAAGATTATAGGCTGAAATCAGAATATGCTTTATGCTCAAAGCAGGAAAGAATCACTAATTGCAACACTGAAATATCAGTGAATTGTTACAGACCGGCAGTTAGCGAGGCCACATTGATATCTTAGGAAATTTTCACATAGGAAGTTTATATTTGCTATATCAGCAGAAAAACTTAGTAAACACCTGCCTTAGAACAATGTTGTATTTTATTACGTCAGCTTAGAGGGCAATGGCTTACAAAACAGTAAAATAATGAAGTATTTCCTGTATAATGTCAGACAAACTTCTGAACTGCATTTTTGCCTCCTTGTACAAGAATAAAGGAACCTTAACTGAACCTTGGCTGCATTGATCTTTGATTTTTCCTTTGACAAGTTGGTCCTTCTTTGACCAGAAGCCTCTTGGTTGACCTGGATCACACAGGCCTGGTGGCTGAAATCCGTACGGAAGAAGTTACCGAAATGGTTCTTATTTGAAAAGACCTCCGACTGAATTGTCGTATAAACAGAGGCCGGCCACTTTCTGATCTGCAGCTGATGAGCAGGTTTCAATCGGACCAGGGTGATCAATTGCTGAGGCTCAGGTAAGGGGATTCTACTTTTTTCTGTTTTAGATCAGGGACTTGATTGTATTTGTTCAGTCAGGATTTTTTATGTAAATCCAGGGACAGAAAAATTGCTATCTTGTCATAGATCAGGGACTTTCTTCTGTTTTAGATCAGGGACTTGATTGTATTTGTTCAGTCAGGATTTTTTATGTAAATCCAGGGACAGCAAAATTGCTATCTTGTCATAGATCAGGGACTTTTTTCTGTTTTAGATCAGGGACTTGATTGTATTTGTTCAGTCAGGATTTTTTATGTAAATCCAGGGACAGAAAAATTGCTATCTTGTCATAGATCAGGGAGCAGAATAAGTAGGCAGGTAGTCTGAAGGGACTATAAAATCTTCATGGTACCATGTTAAAAAACAGGAAGGGTTACGTAACATTCATAAGGTTAGGTCAAAATGGGTAATAAATGTATAAAACAACCCCAAAATCTGCTGTTAACCGAAGACGCAGAATACATGCGGTCACGACGTGCCGATAATGTTAAATACTACATGAAATGGGTTAATAAATATGAATTTGATGGTAAACTAGAAAAATCCTCAGAAAAAGTTGTCAGACAAATAGTAGATCCAGATTGTCACATGATCAGTGGCAACTGGAATCCCCGTGACGCTGCGCTTAAGCCCCTCCCACATAACAGCGCAGAGTTAGACAACAGAGTGAAGGGACTAACAGACCGAATTTCTGAAAAATGGAAACCTAGGGCAGACTGGACTTGCATTAATAAATGTATCCATCAAGAAGGTGAAACTGTTGATAGGTATTATGCCAGATTAATACAATGTTTTAATAGCCATTGTGGAATGCAGGCTCCTGAAGACCAGACACAAGATTCCCTATATGAGCAGCAGTTAAAGAATGCATTTTTAAAAGGCAGTATTGCACCCATAAGTAGTTTTATTACAAAGCATATGGTAGACCATCGTACAAGCAGATTACAGTCACTGCTTGAATATGCTAGGCATGCCAAAAGGCATTTTAATAACAAAAAGAAAAAGAAAGCCCAAGTATTCGCTGTAGATGATGGTGAAGTTTATTTAGTACAGTCTGGAAAGAAGGGCAAGAAGAATGCCCAGGGAAATAAACAATCTGATCAGCGATCAGAGGACTTTGAAGGGAGAAAGAAAAGGGGTGAATGTTTTAAATGCAGTAAAAAGGGACATATGGCAAAGGATTGCAAGAAAAATAAGAAGGCAGCAATGAAGGATAAGAATGAAGAAGGTGCGGACTGACTATATGGTAGTCAAGAATCACTAGATGGGAATAACGGAGAAAGGACAAATGAGAATATGACAGAGAGAGCAGAGAATGTCATAGGAGAAACAGAGGAAGTGCAGGAAGCTACCGATAGTAAAGAAAATGAAATATTAGACTTAGCCTTGTTGAGCTTGGAGCTCTATTTGGCAGACACGAAACCAGAAGTTACACTCCTGGTAGAGGGGAGGGAAGTCAAGTTTCTGTGCAATTCAGGGGCATCATGAACCCTGGTACACCCCTCCAAACTACCAGAGAAGTCAGAGTCACATGATTACATTTTGGTGAAAGCAGCTAATGGACAGCTGTATCGGGAGCCTCTCTCCCATAATATTGCAATAACAGATCCTGTTTCAGGATTAACCCAGAAAAGTAAAATTGTTGTTTCTGCAAAATGCCCAGTGAACCTTTTGGGCAGAGATCTTATGCAACTATTTGGCATAGCAGTAGTTCCAACTATGCAGGGTATGGAAGCACAACGAAAAATGAACACTTTTGCAGTGCAATCGGAGGGTAAAACATTTTATTGTTATAGCCAGGACTTGGTTACGACCGGTCTTGGGGCAATAACTGAAGAGTTAGTGAATGTGGCTATCAGTATGTTCCCCTCCCTTTGCATTGATGTACAACACCTGTTGCACTGTAATACATCAGGACCTGACAAAGAATATGAGCAAAAATTGTTTAAAAAACGTGCGAACAGATTAGTATTGCGTAATCTGTACTGGAACATGAAAGGGAACAGTGTAGTTAGCTGTTCATTGCCCCAGGAGTTCTTTGCACTTTATAAATCAAATCGATTACCACATGTTAGTTTAACTAAAGACAAAGATGTGAAATGGGCAGACCTAGGAGAAAAAGTCACAAAATGGGAAAAGCAGACAAAATTAGAACTGTGAGAACAAGGAGTACATAGACAGAAATTAAATTGGAGCACACAGATACACCCAGCTGTACACTTGCAGTCAAGTGAGGGCAGCTGAGAAACATTCTTTTATGTCAACATTGACGTCATATAACTTTGCTTACAATCTACAGTTTGGAAAAAACGTTTATGATAGTTTGGTAATCCTAAGAGTTCTTACTAGAAGAGAAAGAAAAAGCTTTATTAGACATACCAGAGACCCTCTGGTCAATAGGGAAATCAGATGTAGGACTTATTCGTACAGCAGGACCAGTTACCATCACACCAAAATCAGCCTTTAGACCACAGAAAAGGCAGTACCCCCTAAGAAAAGATGCAGAAGCAGGTATTAAACCTATCATAGCAGCTTTGCTTAAGGAAGGATTACTGGTGGAATCTCCCGATTCACCATGTAACACACCCTTATTTCCAGTTAAGAAAGCAAATGGAGAATGGCGTATGGTCCAGGATTTGCAAGCTGTAAATGACGCAGTAATATCAAGGGCACCTACAGTGCCAGATTCACATACCCTATTAAATTATTTGAAGCCTCAACACAAATATTTTCCTGTGGTAGATATTAGCAATGCATTATTTGCAATACTAATATACACTGACAGCCAGTATTGGTTTGCATTTACATTTCAGGGGAAGCGGTATACATATACGCGACTACCACAGGGATATTGTGAAAGTCCAACGATATTCTCACAAGAGATGGCAAGTAACTTGGCGGGGTTTATCCCACCGAAAGGTGGTCAGATTTTACTTTATGTTGATGATATCCTGCTGGCAGCCCCTACCCAGCAAGATTGTAAGGAAGACACTATAACATTATTGAAATTCATAGCCGTTGAAGGACACAAAGTAAGCAAAAACAAATTGCAGCTTTGGAGAAAACAAGTTAAATACTTTGGATATGTAATATCCAAAAAGGGTAGGACATTAGATGAAGACAGGAAAATAGCAATCTTACAAGCACCAAAACCCACAACCAAGAAGGAAATTATGTCCTTTCTTGGTATGACTAATTTTTGTCAGAGCTGGATCCCAAATTAGGCTTTGGAATCTGCACTGTTGAACAACCTGATCATTCAGAAGCCTATGGCAGCACAAGATTTGATATAATGGACACCAGAAGCAGAATTAGTTTTCTGTAAACTGAAACAATTGATAGCATCCTCATTAGTCTTAGGATTACCAAACTATCATAAACGTTTTTTCCAAATTGCAGATTGTAAGCAGGGTTATATGATGTCAGTGTTGACATGACAGCATGGGGACAAGCAACGCCCCATTGCTTACTATTCATCGCAACTGGACCCAGTGGCGGTCTTTGCCCCACTGTGTACAAGCAGTAGTTGCTGCCGCAATGGCAGTGCAGGCTTTGGCCTCAGTAGTATTATCTACTGGTAAACCGATTAATCATGCATAGTTTATTTTAGATTTGTTAAAATCAATTCAGTTACCTCAAAAAGTAGCTATTTGTAAATGCATAGCTCATACCAAGCAACAAGATAGGATTTCAAAAGGTAATGCTAGAGCTGACACAGCTGCAAATGCAAGCAGCCCCAGAAGCATTTCTTTTGAACGAGGAATTACAACCTTCTGAGATTTTAGACTTAGAAATGTTAAAAACAATGCAGACACTTACTGCACGAGCTGAGAAACAAAAGTGGGAAAGGCGAGGAGCACTCCTCAAGGAAGGACTGTACATCTCCAAAGAGGGAAAACCAATGTTGCCATCTAATTTATTTAAATATGCAGCTTTGTTGAGCCATGGGCAATGCCATGTCTCAACAGGGGGGATGGTACAGTTAGTCAACCAGGTATTCACTACATACAGATTTAAAAATTATACTAAAACATCTTTTTGCAGTTTTCTGTTTCAGGTAGAGAGTCAAATCAACTGTTGGAAGCGACAGTAGTCCCAGAAAACTGAATCTGGGTAAAGACTACAAAATGTAAACACTGGAGTTCGCCAAAGTGGGAGGGACCATATCAGGTCCTCTTGTTGACACCCATGGCAGTCAAGATTGATGAAAAATCCTCTTGGATCCATTTGATACATTGTAAACTTTGCAAAAACCTTGAGCTAGATAAAAATCTTGCTGTTCCACAAAAAGACTAAACATGACAAAATCTAGAGCAAACAGGAATGTAGAACAACCCCAGAAGTATTGCATGGTTATCCTGTTGATTGTACTGATGACAATAATCTTTTTGCTGTGGCCTTTCCTTTTTTCGGCCACATCAGCTGAACTGAATAAACATGATGAGTCACCCATAGACTGGCACCTGAACTTTATCAGGCGATTACACGTGTGTATGCTGAGACTTTTAATGTTTCAAATTGCTGGATTCGTACAGCAATACCAACAGCATACGGGGGGTTATTAATGACTGCGGTCCACCTAGGGGTCAATGAGACTTGGGAAAACTTGGTTTATGAGACTGTACATTATAAATGTTATACCAAAGCAAACAAAATGGGTACAGTTTGTAATTCAAATTATGACTCATTTCTTGAGTCCATGCAAAAGACTGTTAGGGATATACATCATAATCCTATTCTTTTTAAGCAACTGTCTATAATAGATAGGAAAATGTTTCATGCAGGGCAGCCATATCTCAGTAAAGTAACTACTAAGGTAGAGGATTGTTATTTTGTGTGTAATAAGAAAGCATATAAATGGTTACCTGAGAATTGGTCCGGCAGTTGTTTTTTGGGGGTACCTGATTCTAGCCATGTGACACACTGCAGTTTTGCCTCAGGGAAATATTCAAAACACCCGAGATGTAGCCAAGAAACCTGTCAGAAAGCCTGAGAATCCAGTGGGATGAATCAAGGCAGGCTGGAAGGACCATCATACCATGGGTACCAAGCTGACGCACATGGACTTGAGTGATGCTATCATATCGTGGGCAGGCATATTACCAGCATATGGAGCAGCAAAATCGATTTGGGAGCTGCAAAAACTGTCCAAACTTCTCGAAGTAATGAGTAATGCAACTTTTTCTACTCTTGAATTGATAACTGATGAACTGAATGCTATGAGAACTGTAGTACTCCAAAATCGTATGGCTCTCGACTTCACCCTAGTGGCGAGAGGTGGTGCGCTTTAATCAAAAAAGAATGTTGTGCATATTACCAGCATGAGATTAACGACCACCTTGAGGTGATACAGCAAGTGTCGACTATGACCAAACCAGGCCCCAACCCACTGACGGACTTTTTCCTTAATCTGTTTAGGGGGTGGGGTACCTTCATAATGAACATATTAATAGCTGTCTGTGTGGGAATACTCCTGTTGGGAGTGTGTGCGCGTTGTGGCATACCCTGCATGAAAAAACTGATTAAAGAATTGATAGACATGTCAGTATCTGAAACCTTGTATCAAAACACTGAAGTTGATAAATTGCTGGAAAATGAAATGGTTTCAGAAGTTTAAACTATATGACTTACCTAACCGCAAATCCCACATGGAAGAGGTTGGGGGAAGAAATTAACTGTTTATGCTTTTGAAGAGAATAAAAGTGTTAACAGGGGGGAAATGTGAGAGAAATATGTATTCACATATATAGTAAAACATGTATTCATATATGTATTAGCATTATGCTTGCTGCATTAGAAGCCTAAAAGGGTTAACACATTTATTCTGCTACAGGCTTGAAAATAATTATATGTACTTTCTGACTTTGCTTCTTGTCAGCTCAGTGAATGACCTTGTTCATACACTGAGAAACAGATGATTTTGCTAACATTAGGAAAAGGAACAATACAGTATTCTGAAATGTTACTAGACTTAAGCAAATAACCTTGTTCATACTGCAGCTGTAGATAAGATTATAGGCTGAAATCAGAATATGCTTTATGCTCAAAGCAGGAAAGAATCACTAATTGCAACACTGAAATATGAATGAATTGTTAGAGACCAGCAGTTAGCGAGGCCACGTTGATATCTTAGGAAATTTTCACATGGGAAGTTTATACTTGCTATATCAGCAGAAAAACTTAGTAAAACACCTGCCTTAGAACAATGCTAAGAGTTGTATTTTATTATGTCAGCTTAGAGGGCAATGGCTTACAAAACAGTATAATAATGAAGTATTTCCTGTATAATGTCAGACAAACTTCTGAACTGCATTTTTGTCTCCTTGTACAAGAATAAAGGAACCTTAACTGAACCTTGGCTGCATTGATTTTTGATTTTTCCTTTGACAATCATAAAGTGTGATTGGGCCTGTGCTGAAATACTTTCTTGTTTGCATCTGTAGTTTACATGCTATTATGGCCAGTGCTCACTATAATTTCTTATGAATATACAAAGTATATCCATGTACTAGATGCACTCCGTTTATGAACAAAGACCTCAAACTGCTGTGATGTCCTCAGTTCTATGCTGTTATTTGTGACATGTATTTTGAGTGTTTTTATGTTACTGTTTAGGATGTACATGAATATAAAACACACACTTGTCTAATATATGTTTTGAGGTATTGTACATCCTGTCTCTAGTTGATAATGACAGCAAATGGTAGAACATGTCTCTTTCTGTAGTGCATGATACAACAGCTGTAGGGCTCATTTTTTCTTGTTTATACATGATGAAGTGGAAAATACAGCACTACTGTCAGTTATTACACATACATTCCCTGTACGTAAATGTCATATTCAATAACTGCAGTCTATGTGAACAGCCCATAATGTATCCACTGTCCTTGCTAACTGTTATCTCAACTCAGCATGTTATCAACATTCATATCACACTTGCTAGCTTTGTTACAATGTAACATTGTGTGCCTTTCACAGCTGTTGTTAACATGTCCATTTTTAATTATGTACATGGGTAATGAATTGGAATGGGCTTAATTATTATGACTACATTAATATGGAAGTATTTATGTTTAAAATAAATAAAATGTGCCTTTGTGACATAATCACATTTGATTGCATTGACTAAGTACATTTTCATCCTCCCCTCATACTTATGTCTGCAATATTTCAGCGTAAAAGATAACAGTGCAGAAGTTATGAGTGGAGGAGTGCAGGATATTTTTCATTATCTACAGGATTTTGGCTCAGATTAGAAGTCAGAATCACACTGGAAAGATGGAAAAGGTTATCTCTTCATGACACCTTAGTGGAAATGCTCATATCAAATGCATGTTGGAAATTACAGAGCTTCCTTGTACCTGGTTTGGACATCTGTGACTGCAAGACTTGGATTGCTTCTAAAACCATCTGGATCTACAAAGCTGACAAAAGTATATTTTTTTGCACTTGCTCTGTTTCAGTGATATTTAATACTTCTGTGCTGCATTTCTTTATTTTGTTGAATTTATCACTGTTTATCACCCTGCACTTGTTAAAAAATGCCATCTGCTTGTTACTGTACTGCTCTTAAGTTGTTTTAACAATATTATGCAAAAGCTGTTCTGAGTTTGAAAAATTCTCCTGAGCCTGCCAAAATATTTCTAAGACTTACAATGTTTTTGTATATTGTGAACATTTCTCAGGGTCAGTGAACTTATTTCCAAGGATTCCTGATATTGCAGGAATTCTTACTTCTGTTCTAAACAATTTGTTACTGCACTTGAGCTCAAAGCCAGTTTGTTTTACATTGGGAGGGTTCTTTTACAACCTGGTGGGAGAATAAAGTGAAATTCAACCCATCCAAAGTGGGAACTACTGGTCGATAGCTTACTGTGTTTTTATCTGATTGGCATGAGGCTTTAACTTTATAAAAGTCTTTCATCCTGTTGGTGTAAAAGCCTTGCGTTTCCCCAGCATGCAAAAGTGGTTCCCTGTGTTGCATATAAACAAACTTCTCCAGTTAAAAATCCTCTGCATGAAATGCTCTTCATAGTCTCCAGTTGTTCACTGCTGCTCAAAGAGGTGCCAGTTTGTGCAGAGGATGGTACCACTGCAGATCATCTAATAGTGTACTACTGACCACTCTCAATTTGACCATTAAGTGACTCTTGCTTACTCCTTCCCATCTAGAAATTGTGTTTCCTTGCCTTACATAGCACAGGCTACATTCAGACCTGCTGAATCTAGACTGTTTGGTATCACTGTACTCTTAAATCAGCCATCTTACATTAAGATCACCTCCATGCACACGTGTGGCAGAATTGTGCAGCTCATGACCCATCTGAGTTGGGGATTGCTAGAGAAAAGCTCAGTTTGGGGCTTTCCTATTGGTAGTTATGTTAAAACTGTTTAAATTTGCCTGTATATAAGCCTCACATTTGCACGGTTTGTGGTCCATTTACCAGAAATGCTCAACATTTGGAAACTTTAGCTAGAGGTCTGGATTGCTTCTGAATTAAAATCCAAGGCATCCACTGAAAAAAATATTAAAAATAAGTATATTTTAAACCAGCACTGCACTTTGCTAACTGTATTTAATTGAATTACTGCTTCATTTTTGCTGTTTGTGACTCCAGCTAGCCCACTTCCTTTCCAAATACCACATTCGGAAAAATCCTGCCACAATGGACGAACAGTTTCCCATCATTTCTCCTGCCAGCTTGATTGTTATGGGCATTTTGAGGCAATGTAGCAATTGCTTCATGTATACTGATAACCGTTTACTCCTAAAGCAAATTAACACCCTATGTGAGAGATGCAAATACACTGGAATTGGAGTCAATTTTCTTACGTAAAAACAGACTAAGCATCAAAGAGATTTTCAGCACAGATGCTTCAACTCTCATGCAAACCTCACCTCTCACACAAAATAATGTCATGACACATAAACCCATATATGAAGAAGGGCTCACTAAAAGCCTTCCAAAAGAACAGAGACATCTCAAACACACACCACCTACACTCACCACTAAGCCAAAATAGGCCACTGCACATATCAACACACACACCCATGTCTCAACAAATAAGCCTCTAAGGCAAAACACAATAAATGTGTTGCTCACAGGCAACTCCATAGTGAGACACACAAATATCTCCCTCACCAGAATGGACAAGAAGTAGGGCACAGTCAACTGCCTATCAGGTGCCAGGATCCACCAAATAATGCATGTACTCAAGTCACTCAACAAGTACTGTTATGACTCTGTCATAGTCCATATTGGAGTGAATTTCTTGAGATACACCTCTTTGGAATATATGAAGAGAAACATGATGGAACTCTCTGATTATGTGTCCCAGACAGGTATGTCCCTAGCCCTAGGTAGTATCCTACCCTCACCCAGGATGATATCACAATATAAACAAAAGAAGATTGACTTGAACAATTGGCTCAGCTTCTGGTGTCAGGCCAGCGGGGGTCCATTATCTGTCAGCCTTGGAGTATACAGTAGACAGATCTCACTGCCTTGCTAGAGATGGTCTGCACCTGTCTCCCCTAGGTTTTGGATACTGGCAAAGGCCCTTGCCTCACCTATACTGCCTTTTTAGGCAATGTCAAGTCAACACATTTTCCAACATAACAAAATCCAATTAAGACAAACTCAGGATTGTGCTGCTTAATGTTAGGTGATTAAACACAAAGCTGCTCTCCCAAGAAGCACTTCTGACCTTAGAGGATGCTGACATCTGTGCAGTTACTGAGACATGGTTCAAGGCTGCTGAGAGCACCCCAGCCGTGCAAGGCTACTGTGCCTTCCACATGTTCAGACCTCAAATGAGCATGAAGGAACCAAAGGTGGAGGTGTATCCATCTTCATTAAAGCCAAATACACTTCAAGACTAGTCAAACAGCATGACTCTCTTGAACTACTCCATGTCCAGTTAAGTATTGGGAAAGTACCATACCACATCATTGCTAACTAAAATCCCCCACCATAAACGAGGATAAGCACACCAGTGACCTTGATTTACTAGAATCCCTCACAATACAGCCCAACACCTTAGTCATGGGTAATTTCAACTATCCTGCCATAGACTGCAGGACATACATGATCAAAATCATGCTCACCAAGAGGTTCCTGAACTTTGTTAACACAAATACTGTGGAACAGGTAGTCGGCACCCCCACTAGGGGCTCTAATGTTCTGGACATAGTACTCACCAACATGGAGGGGGGGGGTCACTGTACCTCCCTGTGCATGATCCCCTCCCTGATTAGGTCAGACCACAAATCAGTCTTGTTTGAAGTAACTAATGAAACTGACACCCGCACAGAAACAAAAATTATAAAAAAACTTTACCAAAGCTAACTACAGCCTTCTAAGTGATGGTGCAAAAATCTTCATACCACTCACAATCCCAGACATGAAAGATCACCATGCAGAAGTGTACACAAATGCCCTGTACAAACACTTAAGCAACTGCATAAACTCTGCTGTACCTGACCGGATCAAAACCAGGTAGTCCCGTAAAAACAAGCCACAGTGGTCAACTTCAAGTATAAACAGATGATGTAACAAGAGGAAGAAACTGTTGGCCAAAAGCAAGAGGGATATCACTCTGCAGAGGAAGAGTTCCTCCTAAGAATAAACAAGAAAATCAGAAATCTTGTAAAGTCTTGTAGAGCAAATTATGAAACTAAAATTGCATCCCTAGCCAAGGATGGTTATAACACATTCTTTAACTATGTAAGTCTATACAGGAATGCCCAGCTATGTACCGAACTGGTTGTAGATGGGATCACACATATTACACTGAAGGTATCACCAACTTGATAGCTGATAGATTCAGGGCAAACTTCACCCCCCTATTACCACCTACCATATCCCAAAGCATACCTAATACCTGCCCTCTGCCTAGTAGTTCTAGAGGACAGGTCATCACTGCACTCACCAAGGCCAATAACATGGCCTCTGTGGGACCAAATAATATCATAGGTTGTTTACTAGACAATCTAAAACAAGACCTAGTGGACCCATTTGGCATTCTCTATAATCTTAGCTTGAAAACTGGTTATGTTCCTGCAGAATGGAGAACAGCAACAGTAATCCCCCTGCACAAAGGGGGGGGGGCATCAACTGACCCTGGGAACTACAGACCTGTAAGTCTAACCAGCCTCTTCTGCAAGGCCATGAAAAGAATTATCATGGACATTATCAACAAAGACATAGGCAACCTCCAAATGCTGGACTTAACCAAGTCTGTCTTAGTTAATGTTAGATCATGCTTAGTAAACCTGGTGCACTTCTATGAGAATGTCACCAAAGCCATGGATGAAGGTAAGACAGTGCACACAGCCTATCTCAACCTTGCCAAGGCTTTCAATAAAATTTCCTGCTCTGGCATCATTGAGAAACTCTCACAGATAGGGATTAACCCTTATATTACTGGATGTGAAGTCAATTGGCTCATCGACATACACACTCTGTCAAAACTGATGACTCCATCTCCACAGTAGACCTGTCAGTAGTGGAGAACCACAGGGGTCTGTGCTAGGCCCCTTACTGTTTGGTATATATTTCTCAGAAGTCCATGACAAAGTAGATGGCATTTGGCTCACCAAATTTGCTAATGATTGCAAACCGGGAGCAATCACTGAGTCCCAAAATGATGTCAACATATTACAAAAAGGGTTAACACAAACAAATGACCAGTGCCAAAGCCATGGTCTAAAACTATATGCAAAATTGCATTATTATTCCCTTTGGCAAAAAGGAATTACCTACAAATTACAATATTGACAGCACCCCACTGAGTTCCAACCCAGTGGTGTGAGAGTTGAGAATACAGGTTGATAGCAATCTGGACTTTGAACACCAAGTTTCCCCAGTGGTAGGAAAAGCCTTCTATGTAGCACACCTCATAAGCAAGGTTTAGTATCTGGGTCAAGGGATGTTATAACTCCACTACACACAACCCTCATTAGGCCACTGATAGAGTATAATGCACCCTTTTGCATGTATCTCATCTGACCCCTACAGCAGCTGGACAGACCTCAGACGTTTCTGACTAAGAAAACACAGGGACTCCAAACCATGACCTACATGGACTGGCTGAAAGCTCTGTCACTTTAATTTGTATCTTATAGGTTGTTGAGAGGTGATTTGTGCCTAGCCTACAGGGCAATCTCCAACCCTGCCCTAATGGAAATGCTGCACATCCGCAAGTCAAATGGCGCAAGGGATCTCAACCTAGCTTGTGACATTAATAGAACATGATGGAGAAACAGACATGTCTCCCATAGACTACAGCTTCTCTGGAAGATGTCCTATTCATGCAAAACAGAGCTACTCACTGACCCTATTCAAATACAACCTGGATAATTGGATGGGAGATCGCAAATTCACCCTTTGGGTGGCACCCATGTCTCTTATGGACAGAAGTAGCTGGTGTTGATCACAGACCCACTCTATGCATAAATTCATTCTGCAAACTACTCAAAAAGAACAAAGGGGATACTTGGGATTAACATGGCTAGGATTATAAAGGTTCTAGGACCTCTAGCGTAGTAACCTCCAATGAACCTATGAAGCCATATTGACATTATATTCTGTTTACATTCTCCCCATTTAACATCCCCTGTACCTTATATCTTGTAAACATCCCATCCTTACTTCATCTACGTTGTCGACATGTGCTTGAATAATAGGTTTCCTTACAGGCGATCGGTTTGGTTCACATTGCATGCTCATGCTTAGGTGCACCTCTTCATGGCTGCCAACACTATTGTTGGCCATGAAAATGTGCTTGTAAACATGTAAGCATTATGTACAGCATGCATATTCAATGTGCGCTGCTGCTCATCTTGTTAATGTGCTGTAAATAGTGCAGGCTTCATATGAAGCTTACACGATTGTTAATGAATCCAAGGATGCATCTTCTCCTACTTTTGTCATGCAAAATATTCACTTCTGCATATTGTTCAAATTTAGTAGACCACCAGTTCTCTGCAGACCTCAGCACAAGAATTGGCTCTTATATCCCAAATAATCACTGATTCCTTCATAATCTCACACTCCACGAATGGCCCAGTCCACAAGTAATTGCTAATAAATGCTTCATGCGTTACTAAAAAGAAAAAAGTTCAAATATCAAATGCCAGCAAAAGAAAACATGATTATTGCATTCTATAAAAAACTCAAAATTTCAGTTTAAATATTTAAAAAAAGACAATTTAGCATTAGATAAACAATATTGAATTGTATCTCATTTACCTACTTCAGAAGTATTATGGAGCCAAATGAGCAGTATTTTTTTCTTTCTGATTAATCATACTTAGCAATACAAGCTTTCCAATTTTTTTAAAAGATTCTGGGTACAGCATATTTTAGCAACTGTTGAAACTACTAGGACTTATTAATAGAGCTGATTTCATGTTATTTCAGCATTTAAATACCTAATAAATAAGGCAAACCATTCTTACCAATGTTAAAGGAAAGCAGACACTAGAAAAATCTACAAACACGTGAATCTCATGAAGATGTTTGACTATGAGCAAGAGGAAATGCTGTATGGAAGATGCATTTTCCATATTTTCTGCTGTGGCTGTCACAACGGCAGCCATTAACAATCATGTTGGCATCAGTTTACCATCACTCATCATGCCATGGACTGGATAATTTGTCGTTGCAGCAGTTTGCCTTTTGTGCTTCTTATTTTAGTTTTGAACAAAGTGGTATGTTTTCTTGCCAGTACATATTTTCTGTTGTGATATAATTACTAATGTTTACTCTTGGTATATACGTGTTATATTACTAAAGTATTTGCTTGTACAGTTAATGGAAAAGAATAACTTGTGCATTCCAAGCAAGTATTGTGAAATATAAATGTGTTGTCATTGCTAACTCATTATCTTTGTTCATAGCTTTTACAAGATGGTTATGTAAAATGCTATAGAGCAATAGATATGTTTGTGTTAGAGACACAAATATATATATATATATATATATATATGTATATATATATACATATACATATATGTGTGTGTATGTATGTATATATATATATATATATATATATATATATATATATATATATGGGCCGGATTCATGAAACCTCCATGTAAGACTTAATATGTCTTACTCAGAGGCTGCAGTTGAATGGTATGACGTCAACATGCCATGCATATTCATGAGGGCATGCTGAATCATACCCTAGTCTAACACGGTCCATGTAGGAAAGTAGGGGGCATGTCCAATTGCTGAGTACTGTAAAGGGACACACCCCCAGAAGAGTCAGAGTCCTGATAGTAAACACCCATGAGCGAGTCTGCTGAAATGTCATGGAACACAACACCACACATCCCCACAGACTAAACCCTACTGAAAATGTATAAAATGTAAAAATAACAATTTCCAATATGCTTGCCCGCATTTGCGCCCATTTGCGCGGGTATGCCCTTCGCTCAGCCACAGTTAGCAGACATTAAAAAGCATATAAGATCTACAGATGCAAATTAAGCCAAGTAGCAATAGCGTAGCAGTAGAGACGTTGGCCAAAGAGGAGGTAGTCACGGTTTGAGCCCCCACAACATCATTCTCCATTTTTTATTTAAATAAGTATGAAACAATTCCCTGACATATATAACTATAATTTAAGTAAAATGTAATGAAATGGGCCATGTATATGTGAACAAAACCGATATAATGTATAAAAAAAGGAACATAATTGCCCATAGCTTAGCAGCACTTTAACAAGCTTAATATGAGTGCCCGTAGCTGAGCAGCGCTTTAACAAGCTTAATATGAGTGCCCATAGCTGAGCAGCGCTTTAACAAGCTTAATATGAGTGCCCATAGCTGAGCAGCGCTTTAACAAGCTTAATATGAGTGCCCGTAGCTGAGCAGCGCTTTAACAAGTTTAATATGAGTGCCCATAGCTGAGCAGCACTTTAACAAGCTTAATATGAGTGCCCGTAGCTGAGCAGCGCTTTAACAAGCTTAATATGAGTGCCCGTAGCTGAGCAGTGCTTTAACAAGCTTAATATGAGTGCCCGTAGCTCAGCAGTGCTTCACCCAGCTTAATATGACTGCTTATAGCTAAATAACATGTTACCCAGCGTAAGTCGTTTGCGCAGAGCTGCGCAGCGCGCCAACCAACTGACCGTCGGGCAACGTTGAGCAACCTGTAGCAAAGTCGCCTTTACACAGACACACCTCCTAGCCTGTCTAGACAGTAGTAAAATAAAAAAGCAATGACAAGGGTCGAACCCGGGATACTGTGCACCATAGTCAAAGTACTGAACCACTAAGCCATGACAGTTGTACTTAGAAATACAGTATTACCATACATATAGGAATGAATGAAAATATAACCATGACAAAGCAGGTTTGCTGTAAGCTGATAAATATCCAAAATGGCCAATCACAAATAAGTGCAGGAAAACCAGCATATATAAGCTCCATAGGTGGGAATACACACCATAACTGATTGTGGTACCCATTTGCAGTCAGGATGGCAGGTGCAGGAGAGGGAAATCGCTTTAGAGCACAAAGGTTGGGCATTGAGGAGTCAAAATATATAGTTTGCCTCCTAGTCCATCATCATGAAGGCCAACTCATGCAGGGCCAGGTTCAATGGGGAGCGTACAAGGCAGAGGCATGGAATCAGTTGGCACATGATCTCACCAATGCCACAGGCATTCTGAGGACTGGTGAACAGGTCCATCACCACCATGCGGACCTGAAATGATGAAAGGAGGACCAACTGAACCAATGGATCCAGGAGGCCCGTCAAATGCTCAATGCCCCACTACTGAGTAAGTATCCATGTAATTAAGTATATAAGAAATGCTATCCTAGCCTATAGTATGGATAGCATTGGTTCAGTTGGTGCTGATAGGCTGGCAAGGTTGCGCCACCAGGCAGGTTAGTAATTATTCTGCTGGTATTGTTATAGAATATAAGTGAGACAGCCTGTAAAATAGTTCAGTGTTGTAACCCAGTAATAAAGGTCAAATAAGCCTAGAAGAAAGATTCTGCTAGTATGGCAAGATTAGATAAGTGATGCAGCCTGAAAAAGAATATTGCAATCCATTAATAAAGATTAAACAAGTCTCAAACAGAGTTTCCACCTGTATTGTAATATCAGATAACTGCTTCAGCCTGAAAATGGGTGTTGTAATCAATCAACAAAGGACAGACAAGTGTCAAATACATCCTTGTAAATTCTGCCAAATGAAATAAGTGAGTCAGCTGGAAAGGATTGCTGTAACCCAGTAATAAATGTTAATAAAGCCTAGAATTGAGTACCATCCTGAAATGTAAACATAAAATAAGTGAGAGAGTGTGAGAAAGAGTTTGAAGCTACCAAGAAAGCTGTAATAAGTCTGGAATAAACGTATACTGCATTCACTACATAATTAAATGAATGAGACAGCCACAACCAAAGAATAAAATGTCTTTAATAAAGTACAGAACCTGGACTGTGTCTGTCCCACAATTTGGATATGTTGCTGTACCCTTGCATTATGTAGATAGTGTGATTGTATGAAATGCTGAACATCGACAGTTGTCTAGACCCATATAAATCAAATGTAGCAGGATGCTTTACCTGAACACAGCCAGATATGAACATATATGAACATATATGAATACAAATGGAATGTATATTAATGTAGCAGTAACATCCCCATCACCAACATTCCTAAGTTTACATACAGGAAACTGTACTAATACATGTAGGGGATATATATCTGCATCCACTAGGAATGTACAGTATATGTATAGGTAGCTTAAGTTGTTAATGTAATATTTCTCCACCCTACCCTATTTTCACAAATTATGTCATTCCACACCAAACTGGGTATGTGTATTCACAATTAATTCCCATGGACATTTGTCCTGTTGGTTTATACATATCTGCATGTACTTTGATGCATGTGCCCTGTTCTCATATCCAAACCTGATGGCCTGTTGCCACCAATCAACCCTGCATGCTGTTGGAATGTCCCTGTTGTTCTAAATATGCATGTGTTATGCCTGCTGCTCAATGTTTGGAATTCATGTGTGTTTGGTTAATGGGAATACTAATGCATGCTGTTACAACTAATTTTGAATGGTGTTGTTTGTTACTAACCCAAAATGCCATAAAATACTGCTAAACATAGGACAACAGGGAAGGCGGGTTCGAGTGGACCCACCTCTCCCACCTCAGCTGGCGAGTGCACCTGGTACCAGTGCCCAGGCCGGGACCTCTTCCTCCGGTGGCCCTGTGCCACCTTCGGGTGGAAGCGCTGCAGAGGATGGGGCTCGTCCCCCCTCTGCAAGCGTGGCTGGAGGAGAGCCTCCACTCACCCTCCAAAGGGTCAGGTCTGTGGTGCATAGTGAGATCAGGCATTCCGTAATTGATCCCCTATGCCAGCTTGAGGTGAGAGTGGCGCAACTCATGGGTGTGCCTGCCCGTCCTATCCAGCCCCCAGCACAGCCCCATCTGTGGGCTCATGGGCTTGCGATATCCAAACATCCGTCCCCATCAATTGTGTTTACCCCCCACATGTGTCACACTCCGCCCTGTATGCATCTTGTTTGTCTTGTCTGTTAACCTCCCCAAACTACCTCCCCAAATATACCTACTTCCTGTACCTCACATTCCACTCTCACCTGAAAAAAAAAAAGGGCACTCTGTTCCCACAAAAAAATTACGCTCCATACATAGCTGCCCATTTCGCACACATGTCTGCTGGACATGTAAACTTATAATTACAATTGGCTGTACAACATATTTTGTTGTCCTCACCCCTCTCTCAGGGGTGGAAGGTGTCAAATCTCACTCTAAATTTCTAACATATGCACAGCTGTTGCTGGTAAAGAATTGGGCAGCTATGGGCCTTCCCTACATCCATCCTGCACATCCTGAGCTTGTTTTTCTACTGTCCTACCCTCTTTGTGCCCCCTTTTTCACCACTTTCCTATTTCCCCATTTTCTTTTCTTTAAAAGAAATTAGCGCGGGTGTTAGCGGGAGTAAGCACTTTTAAGCAGTATTCAGTGGGTGTGCGCTTGTGTGCGCTTAGCTAAGCGTAGATAAGCGTAGCTAAGTGTTGTGCAAACACGCGCAAGCCCGCTTACAACTGCTTAAAAGTGCCTTAGTCACTCTGTATGACAAGGCCTGTAGTCTGCTCATCAGAAAAATAAAATACCCCTGTCAGTCTTGAACCCCGGACCTTGAAAACACTAGACTGCATGAATTACCACTCAGCCACAGCAGATCTACAAGAACTTGGTGCTGAAAGAAATATAACATGAAATACAATGAGTGGATGTAAAGGGAAAATAGGAAGGCCATTACACAAAGCTTGTTCTGTGTATCTTTACTGGCAATTCTTGTGGAATTGCATTACATGAGTGTGATAAGAGAAACAGCCATGCTAGTAGGTAATAATGTTACAGTAGCACCTTACAAACCCCACACAGTATCAGAGCAGGATAAACACCGCCATATTTGCATAGGTAAGAGGCCAGACCTCCCAACTGTGACTGATTTACAGGGATGTCTCTGATTTGCAAACAAATGTTAGCTGTGCCCCACTGACTCCCTGTGAAATGTACAGTAGGCAGAAAGGTGGGGAATCCCACGTAATGGTAACTGTCAATAAGTTAGAGTAGACACTGCTTGCATGTCAGAAATGGTGTAGTAATACATATGCTCAAAATACCCCACAGTCTCAACTGCAGAATATCTGAACTATATCACGGGTGTATCCCACTGATATGTACCTTTCCCTGAGGCTGGTCAAATATATACCTGAGAGTATCTGAGGCCTGGAAGTGTCAGAAACACACAGGCATATTAGCCTGTCTGCTGTTACACACTCTGCAAATAGCTGTAGAATTACTTCCACAAGCATGCCCTTATGTAGGAGTACAACACAGAAATATCAAAGGATGTAGCCATGTACTGCTAGCAACCACCTGTGACAATGTCATTGTGCAGGTACTGAAAAGACTGGTGTGGTGCAGAGTCAAGGAATACCAGGCTAACCTCCATCTACCAGCTGGATATGTCCACAGGTGGGAGGTGCACAGACAGATTACTATCCATAATAATACACAGTACTGACATATTTCAACTTGTCATGAGCAGACTGTGCTAATGTCAACACAAACAAAACACAAACTGTTCAGAAGTCAGTAACATACTAATGACAGTATAGCAGTTCACAAGCACTGCATGTGCCTGATATTCATAATTGTTAGTACAATATACTTAGTTGTCCTCACCCCTCTCTCAGGGGTGGAAGGTTTCAAATGTCACACCAAATTTCAAACATATGTACAGCTATTGCAGTTAAAGAAATGTGCAGCTATGGACCTTCCCTA